>NW_027160100.1:21293-24759 GCF_002600585.1 Cystoisospora suis
AACCCGAAGGCTTTCTGTAACAGCTACCGAGATGGAGCGGGGAAGCTTCGGGTGCCCGCCATAAGCGGAAGGACAAAGATACCAGCAACGCCAGTTTGGCAGCGAGAGCGTAGCGCGCTCCGTCAAGCCCCATGACAACACACCGAGAAATACTGCCTACGTCCTAATGCTGCCGGGATCAGCTGCGATCCATGAGGCGCCGCCGGGCTTGAAGCCTGTGTCTGGGGAGCCTCTTTGCGCACCGTCGTTTACGAGATGCAACGTACTGACGTGCCAGAGGCTTAAGTTACGTGTGGTGCAACGGACCACACGTGGGACCGGTGAAGACCGAAGGGCACCCTGGCTGTAGTTGAACCCAGCTTTTTCGTTTCTGACGGTGACGTCGCGGGAGAGAACGACTTCACGGACACCCACTTGGATGAGAGAGTCAGAGTACTCTAGGCTAATGCTGAAAGGGCTTGCAAAGTCTTTGAAGTATGGCGAGCTAGCCTCAAACAGTTTCGTTAAACGTGGTTGCCCAGAACGCTCGCATGGGGGGCCGGGGGAAGACAATGCTCCCGGCGCGCTAACGATATCCTGCGCTGTGAAGGCGGTAAGAGTTACACTGACGCGCAAAGCCGGGGACGCTTTGAGCAGCGAGCGACGAGCCGGAAAGGAAAAGGCGTGGTGACCTAGCGGAAACGCCCCACGGTCCTATTCAAGTCGGCGAAGCGTGTTGGTCTCAGTCCTTAGCCTCGTGGTTTGGCGTGCCTGCCACTCCCCTTGACGCAATTCACATATGAATTGCTTTTGCCGGGTGAGAGTCTAGCCTCCGAAGTATCCAGGCTGAATACCTCTAGCTCGTACTGCCGTGGTGGCCCACTCCTAACTCTGGCGTACTGCCTCCCGCGGTGTCGCCTGGAGACTCTTCCCGATGACGCATTCGTGATACAAGATCCGAGTGAAGCGGTGTCCCGTTCGCGCCGCGCAACGCACTCACTCGCCTGGCTTCCACCTGGTTTAATCCACGTTAGATCTGAAACCGACCACGCGAGGTCGCGCACGTGGCCGAGCTGCCGTGTCGTCGTTGCAAAGGGGACAAGAGCGTGGTGGTGTCTGTGGCACCCCGAAAAAAGGACAAGCAGCAGTGTTAGAGGACACAAAAGCTCCGGGCCCCATGGTGTCTTTGGAGAGTCAGCGCTAGAACTCATGGTGTGGATGGTCGGCGGTTTCGCGCGTTACGCTGTCAAGCTTGAGTAGTGGCTCTGAAAGCGAGGTTTCCGGCAGGGCTACCAATCAAGCCGTACCCGTCGGTGTGGCAGGTGACCAGTTTCACAAAGGGCCATCACTGAAGCGTATTAGCCAGCGTTGAGGCCGCGAAAATGCTCTCTGTCCTGAGCCTAGTGCGGTGCCAGGCCCGTGACTGGAGATCAAGAGGTTCGCCGATTGGTTCTCCGGCAGGGTACCGTCACTTCGTCGTTCGATTTCTGTCTTCAGCCTTTGCATCCGTCCGCGATTTCACACCTGTGAAGGCTTGCCCAGGTTATACCTCGGAAAGCTGTCACAAAGGTTGCTAAAGCAGCATTGTACTTAAGCACAGTAGCGCAGCGCTACGGTCAGTAACTGTAGAGCAGGCGGCCACGGGTTCGCTTGAAGGGGACGACGGATGATCCGCCACTGTGGCGGGCGGGGCCGAGAAGTTGTGGGATGATGCTGGAAGAGGCAGACAAGCCGGATAAAACGGCACGCACCATGTCAGGCTCCAAGAGGTATGACACTCAGCCGCTCGTTAACGGGAACTGTGACAAATTGGATTCGATCTGGCGTATACGCTTGTGAGTGTGTGTGTTGATCTCACTCTTTGAGGAAGGCGCCCGAAAAGTAGGGAGAAAACAGGCGAAAAGAAATTTTCGCTTTTTTGGATGGCAGTACAAAGTGAAAAAAAACTCCGGAGTTCACCTTGAGCGTGCCTACCGTCACCGACGGCCTCAGCGTGCTTGCGGAAGTTCCGGAGACCGCGGAAGATGCTTTTTCTTTGTTTACGTAATATGCGTATTTCCTCGTCTGACGTCAGCCATTATCAGAAGCTGAGAGAAAGGGAGAACGAAACAGAACAAAGCGGCACTAGGAGATTTCTGCCGTTGACCTGCCATGCAACCGAAAGCTCCGGTCAGCGGGAGAAGGTGGTTCTTTCCCTCTTTCGGTCTGGAAGGTTTTTCATAGTTTCGGTTCGTATGGTGCCGTGGTTTCATCACGTGATTCAGTGGCGTGCGCGTAACCTGGCCGTATGCGGGGGTGACCGTCGTTTTGCACTGGGTGTCGAGCCGGCTGGCCGCGGGGATCAACACCTTCTCCATCACCCCGAGAGATGCCCCGGGAAAAGGACAATGAGATGGGCGTTTTGCAGGACATCTACCGTAGGTATCCGCGTCGGCGCCCCGCATTGCGTGGACGCCTTAGGGGCGTGTCGCGGGCATTCGTTGGGTACTTGGTACTTTAGGACATGTCCGCAGTGACCAGAAGGGAAGTTGTAGCACTTCAGGACGGTGCTATAACCGGTCGTTCATTACGCGTCGACACTGCTGCTTTGTCGAGAGTAGGCCGGAGCGCGGGGTGCCCCCCGGCACTTGGAGGTGTTTCGGGATGTCCAGTGTGGTGGCCTGCTTCATGCCGTGTGGAAAATGGGAACGAAGGCTCGTGATTTTGCTTTTCCAGACCTCTGGAATGTGTGTACGTCCTTCGCGTTCCCCTGGCGCTTAGGGGTGTGAGAGGGGCGACCACGAAGGAATTTCGGCACTTCGGGATAGTGCTGGGGCCGGAGGACAGTGCGTTTTTCGACGTTGCGTTGCATTAAGAGGATATGACCGACAGGTTTTGATCTTTTCTTGGATAGATACTTGCTCGTGTGCCTGTAGCCGGACTGCAGCTCGCCGCTGAGTGGATCGACCGTGCGCACAGGCGCTTGGCAGAAGGTCCCGAGAGGTTTCTGCGGGTTACGGCATAGTGGAAGATGTGAATTAAGAGCTGTGGCGAGTGATTTGGGACATGTTCCACATTTTTCAAACGTGAGAAGGTGTTGTGAGTGTTTCGAGAGCGAGGCTTCGACGGAACCATGTGAGTGGCTTTCGTTGGTCAACCCTGTGATGTTTTCGAGAGTCCCCAGTGCATGAAACTCGCGCGGAACCAGTTATCGGTTGAACTGACAAATCACAAGGGCACGTGTGAAGCCTGTCGTTCGCTCAGAAGGTCATGCGCGAGGAGAGTAGTCTCGCGGAACAGCCTGTGGATGGACCCGCCACGGGCTGCACGTCACAGTTAGGCAGGTGAGTAGCGTTATCGTTGTGAATCGACTCCTGCATTCGTAGCTACGTAAGCAGAGTTTAGAGAATCCTAAACGGTGACACGCCCGCTGTTCACCTCTACGTCCTCTCTGAGTGAGTGTGCCATTTGCTGTCTCTCTAGGAGGTAAGAGATAGTACGGACTAGT
>NW_027160101.1:0-15866 GCF_002600585.1 Cystoisospora suis
CCACTGTGGGCAGTAGTCTCGGCTGCCTCACAGCGTCACTGTAGCAGCTCACCGGCTGACTACTAGCCGAGTGACCACTGCAGACTTTGGCGGACATATCAGGGGGCACCCCAAAAACGAACATAGTCCTCGCGAGAGCAGTAGACAGAAAACCCGTATCTACTGGAGGTGTGTAGGGCCCTCCGCAGACCTCGCCTCGACCGGGGAGTGATGCTCAGTGTACCTGGAGTATTAGTACTCTCTGCGACAGCGCACTGCGATGTTGCGCTGCACTACCTGTCGTTCAGGTCAAGGACCGTCGAACGCAAGGGGACGCGCGCGGATTTGTTTAGGGGGTCAGTGTAAACGATAGTACCGAGCGACAAAGAATGTCATCTCGTCTAGTGCGCAGAAACCGCGCGTCTCCAACAAGGGGTGGAGGATGTGCCCGCGAGGAACAGAAGTCCCTCCTCGAGACGTGTGTTTGTGAGTTACAGTGCGTGCACTCCGGTTAGTACTCCTTGGGAGCCGGCTGGCCGGATGGAGCGGGGCAGGCTGCGTCGTAGACTACTTAGCGGTAGTCCGTGGTGCTGCTCGTAGCCCGCGGCGGAGCCAGAACCTACCCATTCCGATTGTTGTGTGTTCCTCTTACTTAACGTGCGTGTTTCGGGACAGCAATGCAAAAGTTTGTCTGCGGTATGACTTTGTGAGAGAACGCACAACAGAACGCAACTTATGCCGGCGTGTTAATTATTCCCAAACGTACTGACAAAGACGGTGAACACGACAGGCCTCGCCGGAGTTCGTTCTCTAGTGATGCCTTTTGGTGGTTTATGCAGCTCGACAAGAGGCAGCGGAGTCCCCGTGGCTATAGCTCGTTCAGACAGAAGCAGCAGGCCTGGCCGCGTGCTCAACCGGGGCGATGCATGCAGGGGATAGAGAAAACACTCGCCCGCTTTTCGTACACCATGCTCGTCAACACAAAAAGAAGCCAGAAATATTTTCCAACAAGGGCAGAGCAAAACAACAGTATGCTATTTGCATGCATCGGGGCGCCACGTGGCTTTACATCTGCAGTGCAATGCCCTTCCTGGTCGGGGGCAGGAAAGCGCAGTTCGCAGTATCCGTGGCTCGAACGATGTCTCCTCCAATCGAAGGATACACCACTATACTTCAAAGGAGTCTTCGCTCCCCATATCCATTGCCTGACTCGCTGATACCACATTCTGGCAAAGCATCGTGGTTTTTAAGCCAGCCATATCGAGCACTCGATAGAGATAGCCAGTTTCCTTCAACCCAGAAAATGTACGAGGGGCCCTCATCACCCGCCATTGGCCACCGAAGGTTCCACGGTCTGCAGCAGCCTGTAGCTCTTCAGCGGGAGGAGACAGAGTCCCCTCGCGTTTGTCCGTAGCCGTAAATATCAATTTTCCCCTTTGAACGACGTTCCCATTTCAGTTTCATCTACTGCCCGACACCGGTTCTCACGAAGGAAGCTGAAGCTCTCGTGCAGCGGCTGAGGGACCCGCGGCCTGTGTTCCGTGGTCTCGCGTATTTACCCGCGCATCTCTCCCCGGTCTGAGATCGTTCCACGATGCAGAACGACCGAAGTTTCGTTGCATTTCACCGTTCTCTGAGAAAATGATGCAGCACTCCTGGAAAGGCAGGTCGGTCGCTCTGGAGCGTCGTTCCCTGTTTGCTAGTTCTTCTCGCAGGAAAAAGACAGGAGTCCATAAGGGGCTGTATTCCTCCAAGACCGGCGAATGTGATGTGGAAGCACGGAGTAGTGGACCGCGTGGAGGGCAAATGTAGCTTTGCCTCGGCTGGACTTGCACCTGGCGACCTCTCCTGTCGCTCACTGTTTCCGTATCCCCCGTAAGCCCTGATACTTTTACCATCTGCCTCGCGCTCCTTTCTCACTGGCGGCCGCCCCGTCTTCGCCGACTCATGAGTTTTGGATGCGCGTTCGGATTCGTTCTTTGTTTAGAACGGAAGTCCAACAGACTCCTTTGGGCGCGATCGCTTCGTCTAGCTGACTCCCTCACCAAGAAAGCTCCTGCTGTGCCGTCCTTCCCTATACTTCACGCGTTTGGCTCTCATTGCTATTCTCGCCACTCCTCTTTGCCGTTGTATTTCTTCTCATACGGGGGATTTTCCCTTACTCATTCGTTATTTTTTTGTCCCAGTTATCGTGCCCTCTCTACTTGATGTCTACACCTTTTTTCTCTTCCGCAACGAGTGGAAGCTCTCTGCTTTTGAGCTCCTGGGCATCTTCGCGTGCTTCTCGCACTCTACGTACGCCGGCCACACGGTTCTTTTCTTCTCCACTGTTAATCCCCATGTTGACTTCCCTTAGCCTTCGCTGGCCCGCGACGGCTGCTTTGCGTTGGACCACGAGGTCCGCTGCGACGCTTTCCGTGCTCCCGGGTGTAGCGGCAGAGGAAAATCACGTCGCGAGCTTGCGTGCCTCCGAACCCTCCCGAGAACTCCCAGATGCCGAACCTACGGGAAATCACCCGCGTAGATGGTCTACAAGGGAAAATGGGCAAGTCGAGGTACATCAAGAACCACGCTTCCTCGAGGACATGAAAAGCGAGTCTCGTCAGCGGTCGCGGGAATGTCTGCTCGCGCTGTCTTTGCACAGATTAACGCAAGAGAGACTAACGTGTCTGCTAGACGACAGAATAGCGAAAAAGGAAGAGAGAGACGACAGACAGGAAACCGTAGAAAGGCGGCACCTTGTGACAGCAGACGGACAAGGAGAAAGCACCATTAGAATTGATCGAGTGATAACTGAACACCTTATCGAGCTTTCTACGCTGTATCACTCGGCTTTCTTTTCTTGTCACGCTCTCGCCCATACGTCTCACAGTCTCGAAGGGGGGCCGTCTGCAACCGTGCCTCCTCCTTCCTTTCCTCCTTCTTACCAACCCGTGGCGTCAGGTCGTTGCCCCCCCTGTCCTCTGACGCCGGAGCGGGACCAAACAGAAACGCTTGGAAAGAGAATTCAGATAAAGACGAATCCAGGGGGCGGAGGACACTCGGTGCAGCTGTCTCTCCCTTCTCCGCTGCAGTGCTGTGTCGTTCTCCGTGCTTGCACGCTCCTCTTACAGCAAAGGCCACTGGCGGCGGGACACCGACGGGGAAGACGGCCCTCACCGGACGACCCGCATAAGAAGCTAGGCTGGAGAAACAGAAGTGCTGAGCTGCGTCTAAGGGTTTGTCCAAACCATCCGAGAAAAAGGAAAGCGACGTGCGAGGTGCAGAAGATGCAGGACGAGGAGAATGCTGAGTGGTCTCCGTGGGGAAGTCTGCCTCTGTTCCCCGAGTTGTCACACGAGCCCGACCAGCTGACTAGTTCCGCTTTCCCAGAAGATAGCGCCTGTTCGTTCCGTTCTTCTTTCAACCCCTCTTCTTTGTTATCTCTCGATGCGTCTTCCGCAAGTCCGTTGCCGGCCGCATTCTTCACCTCTGTTCCACCACCCGTTCTTCTTCACCACGTGCTCGCGCTGTATATGCAGCGGAGCTTCGCTGTTCTGCATCTCTGTTCCACGAAGCAACTAGCCATGCTTTCGACAGAACTGAATAAGCTGCTTCTGCTCCTGCCTTTGCCGCCGACTCTTCGTGATGCCGAAATGTACGTGCGACTTGTGGAGAGGCGAACGCTTCAGCGGCTTGCACATCTGGAAAAGCGGAGAAAGAAACGCCTGGGAAAAAGGGGAAAAAATATGTCAAGCGACTCCGGTGCTGAATGGGCGTTCAAGTCTGCCCCCGTCCCATCACCGGCTGAAGAAGAGAGAGCCTCCAAACAACTCTCTCCGGAAGCTTGCTGTTCATTTGACCGTCTAGGCGCCGTTTCGTCATCTTTCCGGATCACTCCGTCTCCTTGCGAAGCAATTACGCAAGGCTGCGCAACGTTGCGAAGTGACGGTGCAGCTTGCGAAGAGTCGTTTGTGCAGCCGTCATCCCATATGAAGGAAGAATCAGCGCGCAAAGTAATCACAGGCGAAGGACACACGGAACGCCAACCCATGAAGGACGGCCGCGTCTTCTCAAGCAAACTTACGCTGCTTGGAAGTGTAGCGCCGCCCACTGAAGCCTCACCTCGAAAAGACCAAGCGACGGCGTGGCTAGACGATCTGGACTGTCAGGCAAGATTTCTTCCCCATGTCTGTGTAACCGCTTCTCTTCTCAGCGTTGTCTTTCAGACGCTTTCTGTCCGGCTGTGCGGCTTTGATACGACTACGTGTGCACGCGCACCACCACATTTGAGGACCCTCTCTGTTATTGCCTTCAATGTGTCCGTTGCAAACGCGCACGTACTGCGGCTTATCAACGACAACGTGGCTGAGTGTGCTGGTGGAAGCGGCCGAGGGAGTCCCCGTGAATGCTCCTTTCTCTCAGAGAAGAAAGTCGGGGACCGCCAAGTTACTATCGAACAGGTGCGAAAGCTGACGACCAGGCTTCTCGCAGGCGCTCTTGCGACAGGCCGATCGCTTGTACTCGGAGGGGCAGCACAAGTGGCAGGAGCGAGCGGGTCAACACTCGGGAACTCTCCCTTTCTCCAAATCTGTGCGCACAGCATTGAGAGCTTGAAGGCGAAGGATCTCTGCATGCTGCTGACCGCACTTGTCCGGCTCGGGCTGCCTGGATCCCTTCAGCGGGGTACGCCTCCCAAGGTCAGCTCATCTTGAGGAGCCTTTAGACCTACTTCGATGCAATTCACTGTGCTTGTAGCTGTTAAGTGACAGGTCCTGCATAAAAAGAAATGAAAGGGCTGGGCTGTCCTTTCATTTCAAAAGTCGGCCTTCCGCGTGTTGTATTTTCACTTCAGCTGGTGCTTTGCTGACTCTGCATTGAAATACCGGATTCACTCGTTTGGAAGTGCTGCTGGAGTCAGGACCCGTAGAAAGGGTGCATACCCGGCTAACAAAGTAACGGAGCGCGGAGCTGCCTGTCGATGGAACACGATGGAACATGGCACAGTGGCTAACAAGCAGAACAGCCATATGCATTCAGGTACATGGTTTGCTGGGTCTCCATTTGCATGCACTGACACGGGCACTTATGCATATATGCTTACAACAAGCTTACCGCTATCGCGGCATCTCAGGTGAGGCGCTGTTTGTTTCTTTAGATCCTGGAGATCCTTCCTGGACAAATTCTGTCTCAGATTCCCTTCATGGTTCTAGCTGAACTGTCTCATCTCGGCACTGCATGCGCAGTCATGGTTTCCGCTGCTCTTCGATGCGCCGGACAAAGAAGTGTCTCCGAGGAAGTTGTGTTACGTCTCCTCGGTCAACAGCCGGGGGGCGAAACAGTGGAACAGAAGGAGAGGCTCGACCGTGTGGGAAGCCCTCGCCAGCGGAGCAGCCCCACAGTTGCCGTACCGTCTTCCATACCTTTCGGAGAGGAAGGCAGACAAAGATCACGTGGTTCTGAACAAGCGGACAAGACAGCTGCGGACATCCACTTCGACAAAGGTTCTGGTCAGTCGCTCGTAGACAAATCAAGGGAGAAGCGTTGGGAAGCTTGCGCTGCCAAATGGCTTGGAGTACTCGAAGCGATAGCACGGCACGTCCATTTCCGAGTTCACCGGCCAGCGGCTTCTCAGGAGGAACTCACACCTGACCTCATGAACGCAGCATTTAAACTGGTCCAAGTTTTCGCCCGGTAAGAAGTCAGTTGGTGCGGCTGACGTCTCCGCGCAAATGGAGCTGTTTCGTTTTACCGACGAGCCATACAAAGACGTCTTCGGAAGCCACCATACCTTCCGATGCCAGAAACACAAACTACGGTACGTATGGACGCAACTTCACAATCAGGCGTGTCAAGACACTTCCTGCGTAGGGACGGGAGGAGACATAGGTGCACGGCGGGGGTGCTGTGAACTTATGGGGAGGCTGTCTCTTCTTGAGTAACTGGCGGTTGGCAGTCGGCGGTACTCCGGCAGTTGAATCTTGTGATGCGACCAGGGGCGTTGACGCTTGGTTGTGTTGGAGTCTAGCACTGTGGAGTCCTGTTTCTGGCTGGGCCCTACTGTTGTTTCCAGATATAACTTTCTCCCGTCCGCACGTGGCTGCCTCCAGTCCCTGAAACGGCACACCGCGCCCATCCCCGATCCGGACACCCCAGCCCTTCTGCCACTCTCTCGAGCTATTCGGAGGTGTCGCGTCTCCGAAGCCGACGCCGCGGCGACGTACAGATAGGACGAAGACAGGCCTGAAGCAACAAGCACGCGGAAGGCAACCAGCCGAGTAGGAGGCCTCGTGCATGCTGGACAAAAGAGACTCGAAGGAGTCGAAAGGAGGCCACGATGGACGAGATGTTCTCGGGCACACACTGCCGGGAGATGTAACGATGAACGCTGCGGTGCGGACCAGAAACGCTTCTATCAGATCACACGACACGATGATAGCACAAGGAGGACGTCTTCTGGTGTGGGACGAAAGTACGGGACCCCCGCCGCGAACACTGGGACCCAGTGCGACATCAGCACGACAATTCCTCTCAGTCTACGCCAGCTGGTTTGCAATCATACCCAAGAAACGGCAATACGATTCCTCGAGGAAGCCGCTCTCGAAACGTGGCGCGTAGAAACTGTGAATGAATCCGGCCACGTTGCATTTCGTGTCCCAGCCGCGGTGTCCGTTTTCTCGAATACGCGCTTCGACCCAGCCTGCTAAGATGGATCCAAGTCAGAGAGGCCGCTAAGCTACCGACTTTCTGTCTGTGCACCTTCCATCAGCGCGTGTCCCCTACCGTCAGTTTCCTGCCTCTGTCAGCGACCTCTCGTCAGAACGGTGCGTACGTATATGTGCATTCCTACCCAGTCCTTAAATTTGGGCAAACCGTCTTGCGCTTCTTTCGTCCTATCGGGTCAATCACTCTGTTCCGACCGCCTACTGTGCAGCAGATTGCTTCTTGCAGACAGGAAAAAATTTACAGTTGTTTGCGGTGCCTCTGTCCCACCATGGGGCGGGTCTAATCGGTTCCTAAGACACGAGACAAGCTCGAAATGTTGTGTTTCTTGCTTCGGGTTTGAGCCCGGAGGAGGACGTATTTCGTATCCTCACATACGGCGCGAAACAATTACCTAGACAGAACCGCGGGCACCTGGCGGTGGCAGTGACTCCCAAACTCGGATATCTTCCGTAGCGATACTGTAGCACTGCATCCAAGCCCCGTCCGCCACCGCAGTCGATCCCACAATACATACTGATTGGTGGCACGGTCACCAAGGGGAACATTCCGGAACAAATACGACAACCCTCACGGTCACTTGTTTCGAAATGCCGTCTTCCCCGCCAGAGCCCCTGGTTCGGGGCCTTGCTCTTCTGACCAGCATATCCTTTCAGGTTTGTTACCTTCCCAGTTCTCTCGCTCGGGCAGCCGCGGTCACGGGTCTCGCCTCCGCTAGTGAGGATCGCGTTGGCTGCGTTACCTGCTGCGACCCGTCGGTCTGAAATCGCGCTTTCAAGCAATATGTATCCAGGAGGCCTTCCCTGATGACGGAGCGATAGATATACTACCGTTACGAGGGGCTGAAAGTCTCCAGTGAACCGAAGGGCCCTGGGCCCTCAGGGGGAGAAACTTCAGGCGGCATACAGCCGGGAGAAAGAGTCGCAACAAACAAAGATTTCGATACAATGGAGGGCCGGACGCCGACTGAGAGAGAGAAAACACCTGCTCAGGATCTGTCGCAGACCCTTTCCGTTCTGGAAGAACTTGGCAGAACCCCGGACAAACTGCCACTTCGTGATCTTGGCATGAGTCGACACACCCTCGCGAAATCAAGAGCTGCGAGAACAAAAACGATGGAGTGAACAAAATCCACAACAGCCTGCGTACCTGCTACTGCACCTGAGTGTCCCACAGGCGAGACACCTCATCTTTTGGAGCCATACATGGTCTGCTTCCCACTACGAGTCCGCCTCAAGACTCCGGCGTAACCCGCGAAGGTCTCGCCGCGAGACCGGCTCAGGTGCTGCATAACATTCCTGCCGGGGCGCAACGTCTGGGTTCATATTGTAGGTTGTACCCTCCGGAGATCGACCATCGTCGATATTTCAGCATGCGGAGTCGACATGTGAGTGCGGCCCAAAAAGCTAAAAGAAACACAAGCTGAGATAGCGTTCTCTCGGCGAGTCGGTGGGAGGAAACTTGTTGAGTGAGCTTGGGCGGGAACCTTTTGTCAACACTGTAACAGTGAGCCTATACCGCGGTGATTTGTTGTTGCTTTGCGATTCTGGTACCTCCCGATGCTTCTGCGACACGTACCAGGCTCTGTTGGCAATTGATGCGCGAACTTGGGACTTGAGCTGTGCTGCAGCAAGCACGTGTCCAAGCAGCGCTTTCGCTGTTTGTCGGGTAGTCTGGTACTCACCCTACCCCGCCGATCTGCTTTCGTTCACGAGCAGTCATCCAGCTGAACCGTGATGTTCCGACTTCTGCGGGGCTTCCCGACCTCGGCTGGACTGGAATCAAAAGTGCTGCTGGCAGCACTGTAGCGCGGTTTTTCGTCCCTCACGCGACAGCCTTCTAGGAGGGAAAATCTGCATCTTTTTGCCCGTATCCGAGAGGTGCAGCCCTTACGCTGCACGTGAAGCTGTGGAGTGCTTTGACTGACGCTTCTTGGGGAGCCATCGGGCGTACTCTCGGAATGTGTACCCGTCTACACCGTCCTTTTGGCGGAGTACTCCGCGGCATGGATCCAATGGATCTGCGTGATCTCTCCGGCACTTCACTGGGTGCTGCTTTTCACTGGGGGAGAGCTGTGGTTTGACTTCGCTTCTGAGATGAAGTAGAAGAGTGTTGCTGTTTGGGGTCGAGTCAGTTGCGTTCATGAAACAAAGAGCTGCTGCTTGCGCGGGGAGATGCGGCAGAGGTTCTAGGAAACTGGTTTTCTTCTCCTGAGCTAGCGTACGAAGTCCTTTCTCTCAGCGATCTCACATCGAAGGGTTTTCTTTTATCTTCTCTCGTCCCTTACCGCCTTGCACTCTCTCTTTTCTCGTTTCGCAAGGACTCCTTGGGGAAAGCCGGTGATGTCCTCGTAACTCTGCCGAAGCAGTGCCCGACACAGGCGAGTGTTGCTTCAGTAAAAGGCTTGCTTTGTCTAGAAAATGCAAGGAAGAGGAAACTGTCAGACCCCCTGTCCTCAACAGGGGACTTCTCCGGATCGGAGCAGCGCCCGTGTGCAAGCTCAGCTGTCGTCTCGGGCTCGGGATTTATCCGGGCCCCGGCAACCTCGCGCCGAACTACCCGCCTCAGCCAATCCAGCTATGCCTGTCTGCCGTGCGCCTTCGCCTTCTTCGTCTGTTGTCGGAGGGCTCGGACCCTCGACGACGTTCTTCTCACATGCGGGGCTGTCGTCTGTAGGGTCGGTCGCAAGTCGTCGCTCTGCTAGAAGTCTGACAGCGAAGGAGACTCGTGCCCAGCTCAAGCAGGTGTTCAAGTAAGTTTTATATCGATAGTTCTGTGGCTTCTGGTAGCACGCGGGGGGGTTTTGCCGGCTCAAGTTTTGTACTGGCTGAGGTTCTCAACAGCTGCCTAGTAAAGTAAGCATCGAGTTCTCTTACGTGCAGGTTTTAGCGCGGTAGGCTTCCCTGCCCTGCCTGTTCTGTAACGCGAGAGTACACCACTTCGTGGTTTCCCGGCGTTACGACTCGCCAGGTCAAGCGAGACGGTCTGGAAGACTGGACTTGGAGAAGTTGTCGACTGATGTTTGCTCTGGGTCGTAGCTGGTTGGGAACTAGAGGCCGAGTCTTTTCTATCCGGATGTCTGGGAGTGGCTGCATTTTTTTGGTTGCCTCCATGTGCGTTTGCTTCGCTACACCTACGATAGTATTGCTAAGTTGAGATTGATTTGGCCAGGAAGCTGCTATTGTTCCGCGGTATTTTCGAGAGATATCCCTTGCTTCGCTGGGACGCTCTGAAAATCATCACGAAGAGCGAGGCGAGGCCGCGACGCTAAGCCGTCAACCGCAAACTGTCTACCTGCTTTCAAGCAGGAAGTGACCTGGGCTCATCTGTGTCATACTCGTAATCTGTGTCCTATTTCACACATGGTTCACAGCGATGCAGTGCCTTTTTCTTCTGCAGTTACTCTTTGCCTGCCGAGTGTGCCGGTTCCGCATAAGCGCACACACTTGTGTCTGTCCCGCTGTTTTTAGAGGTTACTTTTCATACATCCTTCTCGTTCATTGTTTCCAGCAGCTCAGTCCGAATGGTCTTCCAGCCTCTGTTTCCGGTGACCCTGGCCGTGCAGAGGCGGGTTAGCTATGTTTCCTTTTCCGGCGTGCCATGTTTGGGGTGACACCAGAGAGAGTGGGGAGAACTGTGCGATGTCGTTTTGATGGTTAACCCTCGCGCATCTGTCCAGGCTGGATTACGACTGTAATCGCTGTGCGTTGTCCACCATTGTTACGGAAAAAACGAAGTGCCCGGTCCCCGCCCTGGACTACACGTGTACATAGCTGTTCGCGGACTGACAAAAGCTCCCAGCAGACAGTGGGTGTCTTGGTCGTCAGTCATGACTGAAGCTGTTGCTCCTTCTCTCGAACGGTGAAAACAGGACGAGAGATGGCGAGTTTATGACTCTGCGGTATGCGTGTGCAGGCTATACTTCTAGGCAGTCGATTGTTGGTGTTCTTGTGTAGCTGTTATGAGTGCCGGAGAGTAACCGCTGCAGCCTCTTTTTTATTTTTCTTCAGTGAATTTGCTGTACCGCGGCGGGTGCCGTCCTCCAGCTCCCTACCTCTCGTTGAACTTTTCTGTCGGAAGTGCGGCGGGAGACGCGAGAAAGTACTTGACAGATCAGCTCTGTTGGCTCTGTTTTCGCATCTTCCTGGTAACCCAGATCCTGCTCCTCTCGTCACTTGTTTTCCCGTTGAAGCGTCCGTATCTTCCGCCTCTGCAGTGGCACCCTTACGGGGTTCCACAAGCATAGGCCAATGACGCTACTGTCAGCCGGTATACAAAAGGACAAGTCACCCGAGTAGTCTTACAGGGACAGGAAATTTTCGTTTGCAGAGCATGATAAGGCTTCACTGGAATGCAAACTCAGGAAGGACGTGTGGTTTGTAGATCGAGCTGTCGAATCAACTCAGTCCCCACCGCTGCCGAGTATTGTATCTGGTGCGTGGGGTGTTCACTAGAGGCAACTGGATGATACCTTGTCGTTCAAGGCACTGTTGCAAGCATCCGTGAGACTTACGTGCTCCAGCGCCCTCTCTCTTACAGTGTATTCCGGTATGCTGCTGTAGTCAAAATCGCCGCTGCTGGTTCTGTGGCGAGGCAGCTGGTAGTTGGCTCAAGACAGTTGGCTCGATCTTGAGAGTTACTTGCTGGCGATATGCCTTCGTGTTAGGCAGGAAGAGTGTGATAAACTTGTTTTGCCTTTTTCGTTGGCTGTCGTCTTTCCAGTCATATGAATTATTGTCGAGTGTTTCTTTCCTGTGTAACTCAACGATAGCTTGTCGAGCGATCTGAAGAACCTGCGACGCTGAAGTGCCATCCTGGCGGCACCTGCAGGGGTATTCAGACGTACTCTGCATGAACCCCTCGCTGCGGTGTAACCGTAGAGCATGGTGTCCCTCTTTTACACTCATTCGCTGTTCGCAGCTATGGTCTTCGAACGTTTCTTTGATCTCTTGGATGAGGATGGCGACCAGACAGTGGATGTCGAGGAGTTTCTCAAAGGCGTTGATATGCTTTGCGGTCGCGACGACCAGCAGCTTCTTCGTTTCCTTTTTAAGCTGTAAGTTGGAGAGCCAATCACGCCCTCTAGAGCGGACAGAAGACTGAGGCACGGCATGGTCACCGGATTTTTGTGGCACATTCGTGCGGGCATCAAGGCTTGTTATAATCCGTCACGGCAGTGTGCAGTGGGAGACAAAAGAGGACGTCCGTAGTAACTGTTCTATCCTGGACGCGTATATTGAAGCAGCTCTCTCCTTGGTCTTGCAGTTTCAGTATATATGTTGGTCCATCCGTACGACAAATGGGAGGGACAGCTTCAAGATGGGATTTCTTACGGGATAGAACAACTCTCCACTGCCCTGGAAAGGTAAAGTGGACCGTTTCTTGGAGAGAGAATGTCCCTGCTGTGGCTTGTTTAGCAGAGAGCGTTCCGCGTGAGGAGCATGTGGTGTAACTCCTATCTGTGTTCATCCGTGCTGGCATAGTGTCTGGTAACGAGCGTAAAGCATCTTCCAAGAGCGGACATAAACGGACCCTTGCGAGTGGTAGGTGGGGTGTACGCGCACATCCCTGGCGATTCGAGGCTTGGTGGCCTATGACTATTTTTTCTTGGAAGGCATTTTGTGCACTGTGCCTGCAGAAGTGAACTATACATGCGGGTTGGTCTTCGCTATCAGCTGTTTTGGCTGAGGGCTGTCAGATAGTTCATACACCGAGTGTCAGCCCTCTTACCTCAAGGGCTCGTCCGTACGGTACAGATAGTGTCGTGGT
This sequence comes from Cystoisospora suis, assembly GCF_002600585.1. Classification (NCBI taxonomy): domain Eukaryota; phylum Apicomplexa; class Conoidasida; order Eucoccidiorida; family Sarcocystidae; genus Cystoisospora; species Cystoisospora suis. The sequence continues at coordinate 12,451 of NW_027160101.1, forward strand.
ATCAGCTACATAGACCACTTTCTTTCGTTTCTCGGCTGAGGTTCTTGCTTTCTGTTGTCCCATGACGACTGGACAGAGGTGTAACACGCAAGTTGATACGTTTGAGATGCTCCAGATGAGATCCCCTGAGATGCTGAAGCCGGTTCGTGGCAGTGTGTATGTAATTCATTTGTAGGTGTGATCTGGACGGTAATGGAAGAATCGAGCGCGAGGAGCTTCGCACTCTACTCTATCACCTCCCCTCTCGTTTGTGGCGGTTTAGTACCGGAACGATCAAGAAGAAGAATAAGAAGCAACAAGCCCTGTTATCTGTCCCGGGGAAAGCACAGTACGAAAAGCGCAATGAATGCCGAAGAAGAACCGTGCCGCCTGCACTCGATACCTCCCCCGTTCGGAGGGAAGGAAGAAGGAGTGTGGTGCACTTCGCAGCTGATATAGTTGATACGGAAGATGAAGCACAACAGAACAGTGAAAAGGAAGAAGACGATGAGGGGGAGGCACAGGATGATGATGATGAGGAGAGGGGTGACGCTTTGGTTTTTGATGCACGTGATGAGCTGGTCCGTAAAAGGATCGATGAGATCGTCGAAGCAGCCTTCCGGTGCAAGCAGCAGAAAACCCGGTCAAGGGTCCGCGCAGCTACAGCGCCTCCTAGGAATCTTTTGGGTGGTGACAGCTGCCCCGGAGACATGATTCCAGAAGACAGGGGGAGAAAACCAAGCGAGGGCGACTCTCAAGCGTCAGCTTTTCCTCGAAAAGGAGTGGAGCCTAGAAGGGCAGTTCATTCTGGCCGCCCTACTAGCAGAGACGAAGGCTTAACATTCGAGGAGTTTCTTTCTTCGCTTGACAGCAACCGTGAAATTCTCGATGTGGGTGCCTTGAGGGCTTCTCTCACATGCAGTAATGTGCGCCAGGGACACCGCGGGAGGTCCCTACAGCCGCTCGTGTCTTTTTCCCTTGTGCGTGGCTGTTCTGTGTCAACACTCTGGGGTTCGTCGAGACTCTCACAAACTGTCGTCCCGTCTCGTCTCCACTCTTGTTGTGCGCATTCCTAGTGCGGCCTTCGCACGAGCTCTCTGGTTCAACGTTGTTGAGTTGCACGTTCAGCAGACGTGAAGTCAGCTTGAATAGAAGTGCTCTGTCAGTTTCCGCTGTTGTCACCTGTAAAAGATAGGAAGACCAAGGGCGGCAGTGCGGGCTCGGTCACTTGGAGGTTTCAGCAGCTCTGATGGCAGTGCTATGCCTGCCAGGTGTCTGCATACAACTTCAATGTCAACATTACAGGCTGTGTTGACAGTGGCGGCTTGTTCTTGTTTCCTTTCCGTTCATCCGCTCAGGAGCTACGTGTAAGATGTGATTCCTGTGGTAGCGAAGAAAGGGTTATGTACAGAACGAGTTCGTATGTGGTTCGAAAGAAGGCGTGCTCTGTTCAAGCGCTGTGTGGCCATTACAATCAAGTGGCTGGGACGCGGGTCTGGTAGGTGTAACTGAGGTGTCTATCTTCCAAAAAAAAGGGACTATATATCTGTCTCCTCCAGTACAGGAGGGGTCCCTGCTTGTGTTTTTTCCCGTGCCCACATTAGCTGGCTGCTTTTAGGTGCTAGCGGGCCCGTTGTTTTGTTTGCTAAATGCGTCTACCCACGATTTGTCCAAAGACTGCCTGTATCTGTCGATCGCTGGTTCCATGAGTACCAGATCCGGGACGTTGTAGAAGGCATGTCTATGCACAGATCCGCCGTTGTAGCTGGTATGTACCTTTGTCGCGCGTGTCCGAAGCCATGTTGGCTGGTGTGTTGTTTCGGGGCCTCCGTCGTGTTTTCAGCTCTTGAACTTCTTCTACATTCAATCGGTTTTGTCACTTTTTGCGCCGCGCGGTCCGCCGTTGACGCTTTCTGTTTCCTTCGCTTCTGGTGGATCAACCCCAGCAGATCCCACCGCTCGTTCTCGTTCAACGTCGCCGCATGTACAGAGCGTGGCGAGCACGCTGGAAGGAAGATCCCTTCTCAAGGGTAAGCTTGCGTAGCACTGCCTCAAAGAGCATAGTGGGGCTTTTCAAATCTTCTCAAGAGCAAGCGGGCCTCCTTCTCCTGAACATTTACTATTGTACGACTGCGGACAACGAAGGTAACGCGGAGGAAATGAAAGAGCTCCTTCGCCGTAGCACCGGCTAGAGCTGGGAGGACACTACCTTCTGCGGGAAGGCAGCCTGCACGACGTCTCTGGGGAAGTACTCCAGAGTAGGAAGCTGCACGCAGAGATGCGTTAACTGCGGAACCTAGGCACCGGAGGTACCAGTCCAGTCGGTACGGTTCAGTGTCCGTTCCCAAATACTGAAACGAAGAGACTGAGGTGGGGCTTCCCGAAGATCTCCTTACCGTCTGACTGGTAACCTGGTGTCGAAACAACACCCACCTCTCGTGTCGTGTCGTGTCTCGGTTCGGTCTCCGTCAGTACATGATCCAAGCTACTAGGTGTCAGTATGTCACATTGCAAAGAGACCAGGGGCACGCACTTTTGTGAAGGATGGAAATCCGTTGCCTCCACGTAAGGGTTTTTCATATTTCTAGCAGGAAAGATGTCCCGTTACAAGGTCTGCGGTGGAGCGTCGGGTAAGTTCTCCTGAGAGTATTTATGTCCTGCTTCCTTTCGTTCAAGGGAAGCTCTCTACGTGTAAAAGGACTCCAGACCGGAAACTTTTTTGCCGTACCCGTCGGCCGCGGCCCGTGCCGGGACCACTCTGAGCCGACATTGGGTGCGGATATAAGCGGGGACATTTCTGGTTTGCTCATCGCGCTTGTGGGAAGAAGGTGTGTCTGCCGTGGCTTTCGCAGACTGTGAGATTTCACGCTCGCGGACGATGCCATCTGTGCTTTTCTGCTTCCCAGCTTCTTCCGCCTCTTCTTCGTCTCGGGAGAACTCGGCGTCTCTATGCCCGCCGTTACATTCGGCTGCAGCACGGAAGGGCGATCAACTGGCGGGAGGCCGGCGCTGCTCGCCATCTCGCTCTGCTACAGCGATGTCTTCCAGAGAAGCACAGGATTCAAGCCAAGCTGTACAGGAGGTTCAAAAACTTGAACGTGCGCCAGCGAGCATCGAGCTACCGGAGTCTACTTCACACAGGAGTTCCGTCAACCATACCGAAAATTCTCACCATGGTGCTTTCACAGTTTTCTCGGTAGACGGAGCAGAGGTACGTGCTCGGGGCAGTCCGGACCAGTTCCGCAAGGAAGGTTCGCTTGGTAGAAGTGCGGCACGGCCACCTGGGCGGGAGCGTTTCCAAAGTGTTGGATGTGCTGCCGTCAATAGAAGTCTGGAACCGATGGAAGGAGAGATGCTATCAGCGAAGAAAGCTGAGTCTTCTGCTCGGCGATCCGGACGCAAGCTCAGGAGGCGTTCTTCGCTGATAGCATCTCTCC
>NW_027160102.1:0-193 GCF_002600585.1 Cystoisospora suis
AATTCCGGCTTTGGAAGTCCATGTGCGCCGCCGCACGCAAGTTTCCAATCGCCTGGCTCTCTCTGCCGAGAGCAAACTCCATATTTGTGACGTCCTGCAAGCCTGCAATGGTGTTGTTCCTGCTGGAGCTCTCCGGCTCCTTCTTAATCGGGCGGTCCATGTCCGCTGTAGTCCACGAGTTGTCGCTGCTTGT
>NW_027160102.1:630-928 GCF_002600585.1 Cystoisospora suis
TGATCTAACAGAGCCTCCAGAGGTCAAGAACAGGTAGATCACGCACTCGGCAACCTAATAATCAAGAGTCGGGCTCAACAGGAGCATACCAGGAAAGGAGCAGCCCCGGACAAGGCACATTCAGCTCACCAGAAGCTTGAGCAGCCCCAGCAGATCACCCTCGCATCGCCTACGCCGCCTGGAGAGAGGAAAGGAGTACGGCATGAGCAAACCAAGATGTTTGACGCCTCCTAGGGAAGGCTAAAAGTTAAAAGGAGACGCCAGGAACCTATTGGGAGCATCTCAGGGGCCTGGAATC
>NW_027160103.1:0-1309 GCF_002600585.1 Cystoisospora suis
AGGGACATTGTACCGTGTTACTTTTAGTTAACGTCACCGCTGTTGCAGCTCAGAGCACCGGCGGACCGTAGCGCAGTGTTGCCGTAGCGGAACGACGGCAGCACACCCATCTACTTCAGAGTTACCCATGTGCTATTCTCACACAAGCCAGACAGTTTGGTTTAGGTCTACGGTACTCCCCAGATGGAATGGAGGAAGCACTGCGGTAGGGGTGGGGTAACTCTGGTGTGCTGATAAGTGTCATTACAAATGAGCCCAGTCGAAAGCCGAACGCGCTCCTGGATTTCCACATCGAGAACCAGAAAAATGCACAGAGAATCATACAAAGACCACAAGCACCCAGAAACGGACGACACACTACGTACCGATATGTGTAGCACGCAGCAGGAGCTTTAGTGGTTTGCTGGTGTAGTCCAGGTTTCTCCCCCGGAAAGGCTGCAGCAGAGGGTTTGAATGAGGCCCCCTGTAATGACTCGAGGGCAGGTACTCTCTCCCTCTGGTAGATGTACCACAAAACACATTAACGCATGCATCGAAGACAAGGGACAAGTCCAACGCCATCTCCCCTGCCGCCTCCCAACACTGAAGAGTGCTGCACAAGCTACCGGATGGTGGACAACGCGGTGTTCCACGCCTCGGTGAACAAGCCTAGAAACTTCGAAGAATTATTAATTAAAATTAGTTAAGACAAGCTATGGAAAAGATAGGGGTGGTTTTTTCCCTACGTTGAAACCCGTTCGGCTTCGGTTTTTACGCACCTTGAGTATAAACGGAGGGGAGGAGGAACCAATCGTGGCAACGAACCACACCCTCGGTAAAAGCCCGTCACATGGTTTCATTGCCAATGTGGAGGTATACGGATTTTGTATCCTGTTTGGTCTTCGGACGTGTATCTGAGAAGCATTGGTGATGTTTTACGTGTGAAACCAACAAACCTCCCTGCCCCAGGGTCGCGCCTTATAACATTCTTTCTCTCTCCGGGGCACCACTTCGATCCGTCCCCAGGATAAGGTGCTTCTTTCGTCTGCCTTGCGAGCAGACGATTTCGCGTCTTTAGGTTCAGCTTATCTCCCTTTTCGTTACCAATTATTGACTTCGGCAGCCGCCATCGGAGGGCTGCAAACAGGAGTTGACACGGTGTAATAAAAATGTGAGATGGTGGGGAGATGGAGGAAATGGAGCCAGCCGCTACTGACGGCGGGGACCTCCTAACTCCACAATGATCACTACCCACGCCGATTAGCTTCCCCTAGGAAGCGTAATTGATAATCTCACATCCCATTACGTACGCAATGGATGGAGTGGGTCC
>NW_027160103.1:1334-1978 GCF_002600585.1 Cystoisospora suis
CTCGACACAGTCGAGTGGGAAAATGGGTGGAAGGAGTGAGCTGGGAGCGGCTTGCACGGCGTAAGGAACACTCAACGCAGGCTTAACTCTCAACACACTAAGGCGGGACTACTTCCTAACTTCCGCTCCCGCATCAACTTAGGATCCTCTAGGATCCACCTAACTGTTTCCTTTCCTCCTGAACTCAACGGGAAGGCACACACAGCCACGTACGGCCGTCGACCTCTTACTTCAGGGTCTGGTACTACGCCTCTCCGGCCAACAATTCTTGGTTATTTCAACTCATTACTCGTCATCGAACTCAGTTCAACCACACAGGTCTCTGTTCACACGAACATCACAGGCGACGGCCACACAGGCTCACGTCGCTAACTCAATAATTGACCGTTAGGCGGTGCTAACCGCCTTCTTCACCCACGCAGGGCTGCAAGGACCTAACACGTCCTCGAACTTCACACGCAACCTCTTGTCGCAACACTCGCACGGGCTTCTCTCACACTTCGACTTTCTCGCCGAACTCTCTTCTTCAAGGAAAACTCCCTTTCTACGCAAAAAACAAAAACTCTCTCTTCTTCGTTCTCTCTTGAAAAAAAAACACTCACCTTCTTCTCTCTCCGGTTTCTCTCACTTGTCGGACCGTCAGC
>NW_027160104.1:0-279 GCF_002600585.1 Cystoisospora suis
GTGGAAACCGTGTTTTTCCCGGCTCGATTTACCGGCGAGTGAGCTGGCCTCCGTAAGCCGTTACGGCTTCCCGGGGCCCGGGGTGTCGTTCCTATGCGTGTTTCTCTATCCTTTTCGTGCCTACTGTGAATCAATGGACAGCAAATGCGTTTTGCTTTCCATTGATACCTATTTTACCTGGAAAGCGTGCAGTTCTCTCTACCGGCCTGCCTTCTGCCTTTCCGCGCGCGGCGCCCGTTGTCTTGCGGCGGCCGGCGCATGCAGCGTCTAAAGCGGGAG
>NW_027160104.1:776-990 GCF_002600585.1 Cystoisospora suis
CGTGCTCCACTATGCGCGAGTTGCGGGGTAGACGGCACCTGCGCCGGTCCGCAGCTCATTCGGTGCAAAATATCGTTTTTCCTAAATTTGCTCCTACGGCTATACTTCGGGTATCCCTAGATACCTCTTCTCCTCTATCCAGCTGAACTATTTTCAAGGCGGTGCGGGGCCTAGGTGCCGCGCAAAGCCGCCGTGAACATCACGCCTTCTATAC
>NW_027160105.1:0-463 GCF_002600585.1 Cystoisospora suis
TATAGAAAAACCGGAAAGGGCCAAATAAGGCCAGGAGATGTAACGCGGAAAATCCTCCCGCCTTAGAAGCTGCATGCGCCGGCCGCCGCAAGACAACGGGCGCCGCGCGCAGAAAGGCAGAAGGTAGTCCGGTAGGGAGAACTGCACGCTTTCTAGGTAAAACGGGTATCAGTGGAAAGCAAAACACATTTGCTATCCATGCATCCACAATAAGCACGAAAAGAATAGAGAAACACGCACGGGAACGACACCTCGGACCCCGGGAGGCCGCGGCGGCTCACGGTGGCCAGCTCACTCGCCGGTAAACCGAGCCGGTAAAAGCACGGTTTCCACCCGATCCCGGGCAAGGAACCGTACAGAACAAAAAGCAAATGCACATTAGCGCACCCTGAAAACCCCACAACCTGCGTCCGACGCAGAAGCAGGGCGAAATCCCCGCCGGCTGGAGCCGTCGAGCCAGGCC
>NW_027160106.1:0-1022 GCF_002600585.1 Cystoisospora suis
GGCTTGTGCCCGTGACAGCTCCTGCCTGGCTTCGAGTAGTTTAGTGTAGGCCTGCATTGGGAGTGCGGTTCCCCAGCCATGGTCGGAAGGCCTAGTCGTCTACAGATTGGCTTGGGTAGCACGAATCCGTGTAGTAGGTCAAATGGCGCTGCTTTAGTGCTCGAATGCTGGGTACTGTTGTATGCGTACTCTAGGATAGGAAGAAGTTCTGCCCAACGTGTTTCGTCCCCCATGAGCGCGCAACGTATCATTCGTTCTATGGTTTGGTTCGTGCGCTTTGTCTGCCCATCTGTTTGCGGCTAGTACGCTGTCGCCATTTTGAGCTTGATGTCTATTTCCGTACAAAACTCCCTCCATAATTCTCCTGTGAGCCTCGGGTCTCTGTCGCTTACTATGGCCCTTGGGACTCCATGCAGTCTTACTACCGCCCTGACTAGTATCTGTGCTACCCCCTCTGCCGAGATGTTAACCGTGGTCGGCACGAAATGGGCCATTTTCGTAAGCCGACACACTATTGTTAGTATCGCGTCGTACCCTTCTGCCGTCCGGGGTAGCCCGGCAATCAAGTCTATGCTAATTTCCTCCCATGGCACTTCTGGTATTTCAAGTGGTTGTAGTAGTCCCCCGCTTCTTTGCCTGAGTGCCTTGTTCTTGCCGCACCTGACGCGAAGCTCTTACAAAGGCTTCCATGTCACTACCCATTCCTGGCCACCAGCAATGCTCTCTCACTGCCAATCTGGTCCTACCTATTCCAGGGTGTCCTGCTAGGACGTGATCGTGGAAGTGTGCAAAGCTGTCTTTTCTAATTTCCCCCCTAGCCACACAGATCCTCCAGCCCGGCTTTGCGCGGACCCAGAGGAGATTGTTAATTCATGCATAGTCACGACGATTGTACCACGCATGATCTCCCTCATGTTCATTGATCGGCTCCGCCTTTTCAAGATCACCTTTATCGGTGCCTACCGCGCCGGAACATGCGATTGTGCGTTCGTGCAGGCCGGAGCGTACGGACGAGCGACCGC
>NW_027160107.1:0-1908 GCF_002600585.1 Cystoisospora suis
GGCGATCGCGGCAGGATTGCAAAGTCCTAACCGGTTCCCTCACAACAGCTCACTGACACGGGCATGGCACGTCACACGTCATCGTACGGCCCTGGGTCAACTGGGTCCCCGATGATAACATAAGCATGCACTCGTTCGCACGTACATGTATATCGAACATATCAGGATCGTAGAAGGCCTGTGACGTCTCCGGAATGGGTCAAGGCCCTTGCCCGTCCTGTTGGCCCCTGACACGGGGAGCCCTTCAGTCTCATGCCAGTGCATGCATGTCAGTGCTTACGTCTTTTTGGGCTCTGGTCAGGAGTTTCTTTTGACACTCCTTTTCCCTTAACTGCGGTTCCTCTCTTGTCTTCCCCGACTCTTGCGGCCTCGGAGGTAGCGCCGTACTAGGTCGGGAGCGTTAGTGAGGTTGTCTTTTGGTTCCCGGGTTGTGCAACCGTCTAGCCACTTAACCAAATACTTTGGCCCCTCTCGCGTCCTCTTGTGCTCCAGTATTGCCTCCACTACATATTCGTCCCCTTCGATGGCCTGCTGCGTCGGCGCACCTCTTCTCAGGTGCACTGGTTCTAGTTCTTACGGTTTGAGTAATGCGACGTGAAATACTGGGTGAATTAGCATTGAAGGTGGTAGCTGTAATCGGGCCGCGTTAGGTCCTATCATCTTCTCAATTGTAAATGGCCCCTTGAACCGCTCGCTTAGTGCCTTGGAGCTGCCGTCCCCTGGCAGATTGGCTGCCTTCAGCCAAGCCTGCTGCCCTGCGTGGTACTCTACTTGCCTCCGTGATCTATCCGCATACTTCTTCTGGTAGGCCCGTGCTCGTGACAGCTCCTGTCTGGCTTTGAGTAGTTTAATGCGGGCCGGCATTGGGAGTGCGGTTCCCCCGGCTATGGCCGGAATGCCTAGTCGTTTGCAGATTGGCTTGGGTGGAACGAATCCGTATAGTAGGTCAAATGGCGCGGCTTTGGTGCTCGAATGCTGGATACTGTTGTATGCGTACTCTAGGATAGGGAGTAATTCCGCCCAACGCGTTTCGTCCCCCATGAGCGCGCAACGTATCGTTTGTTCTATAGTTTGGTCCGTGCGCTCTGTCTGCCCATCTGTCTGCAAGTGGTATGCTGTCGACATTTTAAGCTTGATGTCTGGCTTTCTGCAAAACTCTCCCCATACTTCTCCTGTAAACCTCGGGTCTCTATCGCTTACTATAGCCCTCGGGGCCCCATGCATTCTTACTTCTTCCCTGGTCAGTATTTGTGCTATCCCCTCTGCCAAGATATTAACCGTGGTCGGGACGAAATGGGCCATCTTCGTAAGCCGACACACTATTGTTAGTGTCGCGTCGTACCCTTCTGCCGTTCGGGGTAGCCCGACAATCAAGTCTATGCTACTTTCCTCCCAGGTTACTTCTAATATTTCAAGTGGTTGTAATAGTCCCCCGCTCTTTTGCCTGGGTGTCTCATTCTTGGCGCACCTGACGCACGCTCTTACAAAGGTTTGTATGTCGCTATCCATTCCTGGCCACCAGAAATGTTCCCTAACTGCCAGTCTGGTCCTATCTATTCCTGGGTGCCCAGCTAGAACGTGGTCGTGGAAGTGTGCGAGAATGTCTTTTCTGATTTCCCCTCTAGGCACACAGATTCTCCAGCCAGGCTTTGCCCGAACCCAGAGGAAGTTATTATTCCATGCATACTCGCGACGATTGTACCACACATGATATCCCTCATGCTCACTGATCTGCTACCCCTTTGCATGGTCACTCTTATCGGTGGCTACGCGGAAGGGAGTAGAAAAGCCCCCGCACCTCTGGTAACTTCTCTTCCATTGCAGGAGTTCTTGTCACAGTCTCGGCCTGGCATCCCAGATTAGACATAAGTCTAAGCACCGCTCTGGGGAACTTCAGGCTACACAGTC
>NW_027160108.1:0-11203 GCF_002600585.1 Cystoisospora suis
AGAGATAGAAAGAGAGATAGAAAGAAAGAAAGAGAGAGAAAGAGAAAGAGAGAAAAGGATTGTAGGGTTGGTCTTACATCGACATCTTTGGTGAGGAAGTTTCCAAGCGCAGCTACACGATCTGCAAAAATTTCGTCATCCACATCGAGGGGTATTTGCCACCTGAGAATCGAAGTTGAAGAAGAAGAGCTTCTTCTCTTTCCTTCTGTCTTTTCTCCTTCTTCTTCTTCTCCTTCTCTATCAGCTGAAGCGACACCAGGGACAATGCAGAAAAGAAGAAAAACCTATTCACATCAGGGGAGTTAGAGAAAGACAAAAGGCGAGGTAGATACACAGACAGATAGAAAGAAAGAGACACCGAGATAGAGAGAGAGATAGAGAAAGACGATGAAGGCGAGACAGAAAGATAGATAGATAGATAGATCGGAGAAAAGAGAGATCTAAGCATCGTGTTAATTATTCACTCATAGATCTCTCTGTGTCGATGTCTTTCTCTTCTCGCTCTCCGCTTCTTCACGAGAGATAGCAAAAGTGCCAACAAGAAGAGAAAAGAAAAAGACCGTCTTCTTGACGTGCTATTAGCATAAAATGTTGAGAAAGGGGCCCGTGGGGGGGGTAGATAGAGAGGATGAGAATGCAAAGGCATGTGAAAAGGCGAGAGAAGATCCTCATTTTCATCATGTTCTGATCCGTGCCTCTTGATCTTGTCTTCTTCTTCCTTCTCTCCTTCTCACTAAACAACTCTCCTACCTACTGTACATACATCCACTCCACATATATATATATATACATACATACAAAGACATATATGTAGATATGCATATCTATACATATAAGTATGTATCTGTCTATTATAGATATATGTATATATATGTGTATATCTTTATGGATATGTATTTGGATGTCTATCTGAGGATAGGTTATTCATCGCACCTCTACGGAGAAGAAGACCCACATACACACGTATACATATAGACTCTACCTCGATGTTTACTTCTGCGTCTATGAATAGATATATAGATATCTCTATCTACATAGAGATATGCATATACATATAGTTATGGATATGCAGATAATGTAGAATGCTTAGGTACCTTTTAGCTGTTGGTCTACCTCCCCTCCTTGACGTAAGGAATCTCTAAAGCACCCCATCGCAACGAGAAGACGTCGGAATGCCTTCGACTCGACGAGATTTCCATCTATCTTTCTTTCTCGTCTTCTTTTGTTCTCCTTGTCTTCTTTTCTTTGCTCTGCTTCTCCTTGTTGATCGAACCAGGAGAGATCTTCGATCTTGAGACACAGACCTTCTTCTTCTTCTTCTTCTCTTCCTCCTTTTGCATCGGCACCGCCATGAGACTTCTTCTGCTTCTTCATTTCTTCTTCGTCTTCTTCTTGACCTCCCTTGACGTCCTTGTCTCTTGTTTCTTTTTCTTTTCTTCGCTCTTCTCTCTCGAAAGGAAGTCGATCGGACGCGTCTTTGAAGATCTTAAGAAGATCATCCATAACACCTCTCTCTACAGATGAGAAAGAAGAGGAAGCCTCTTCTTCTTCTTCTTCCTCCTCCTCCTCCATTCCCTCTCCACCCCCGGACATGATCTTCTTCTTTCCTTCTTGGTCTTCCTCTTTATCTTCTTTAGAACGCCTTAAATCACAAGACGAAGAAGAAGAGTCATGGAACAGCTTGTTGTGAGATGTCCCTTCTTCTCCTTTTTCTTCACTTCTCTTCTCTCCATCTTGATAGAAAAGCGGATCTTTTGCACTTGACGAGTGAGAAGCAAAAGAAGAAGAAGAAGATGTCTCTTCCTTCTTTTCTTCTTCTTTTTCTTCAAGATACTTCTGTAGATGAAGTCGGAAGTTTAAGAGAGCTTCGGCTAGAGCTGCGGAGTTGAAGACGAAAGGACGCCGAGGTATACGTCTCTGCTTTTCCTTGTTTCTTCTATCTTTCTTTCTCTTCTCTTCAAGAGCTTTATGAATACACTCCGACGCCATCTCCTCGATCTCCTATACACAAGGAAAGAAAGAAGCGGGAAAAAGGAGTCGCAAGAAGTCAGCAGATAGAGTTCAATCGATCGAGATGACGCTATGAATGAATAAGTATATCTCAACTCACGTTACTGTATGCATATATGTATACAGACATACAGGGGTGTATATACACCACGCTCATGTGAAAGGCTCCATGTACACGTATGTTCCCTTGTATGTTTTATCTATGTGTCTATCCTTCGTATACGCGCGCAGGCAAGATGAATTCAGGAGACAGACCACAGCTAGCCGGGTAGCTAGATAGATAGGCAGATCTCTGAAAGAGAGATAGATAGATAAATTGAAGATAGGGGAGATAGAATTATGTATGGTAGTAGTGAGCCACGTGAGACTTCGTCTTCTCTCCATCGTGGGGTGACGTCTGTAGAAACTAAAGTCACTCGTCTTTCATGCGCTAGACATCCATACATATAGACAGATATACATGCATATATATATATATATATACATGGTATATGCATATATATATATATACGAATGAATGATGATAGATATCTACGTATGTGCAGACAGTATGTACAAAACCGAATGGAGACCCGTAGCGTATATACGTAATATATATATGTATATATATATATATTGTATATGCTATATATACATGTCTCGTATATACATCGGGAAAGTATCATTCATTCATCCACCTTTTCTTTCTTTCTTACTTCTTTTTGAAGTTGACTGAGCTCGTGTAGACGTCGTACAGAAGCTTCTAGAACTTCCTGAGGAACGGAAGAAGAAATAATCCATACAGTCGCTCCCTCGCTTTCTTCTTCTTCTTCTTGGTGTTGTCCTTCTTTTCTTTCTCTCCATTTCTTTTTTTCAGCGCCCATTGCATGCATAAGATGTGCGAATTCTTCTCCATCGAGAAGATCAAGAGAAATCTCCTTTGCGTCTGTTGTATCTTCTACAGTCACGTCTTCTTTCATGATACCGAGACTTCTTCTCGGTGGCTGTCCTTCTTCTTCTTCTTCACACATCATGACCTGCCGTAAGCGGCATGCATCTTGGAAATTCTTCGTGAGACCTTCTAGAAACAGTTTCACCTGCTGATTGATATAGCCGAGATTCTCGTGGTCTTCTTCGACTTCTTCATATCCATCGTACGAGGAGGATACCACCCCTTTGCAAGCCTTTCTTCGTAGGCAGAGGCCCCAGAAGGCTACCACAGCTCGAAGCAAAGGCGGAAGAGAACTTAAAGCTTCTCTAGGTGCATACAAAGGCGAAGAGAAGGAAGAGAAGAAGTCAGTCGGACGAAGAGAGGAAGAAGAGATAGTAGGATCGCTCTCATCTCTCTCAGAACCAGAGAGAGAAGAAGATCTATGCTTTGACGGAGAAGATACAAGGCCTGGGTCTCTCTCATCATCATCATCATCTTCTTCTTCGTCTACGAAGTCACGGCTCGAAGAAGAAAAGTCAGGAGGTAGACGCTCCGGATGGGAGAGATAGATCTGCTGGAGGCGCTTACGCACGGCTTTCGCTGTCTTACCGAGGGTCGTCGCGATGTATCTATCCCAATGATTGATCTACAGAGTAAAGACAAAAAAGAAGAAGAAGAAGATAGGGAAAGTAGAAGAAACAGAAGAAGACAGGTAATGATGTGTGTAGAGGAGAATAAAGATGACCAGAGAGATAGATAAACAGGTAGATAGGGAGGTAGATACATAGAAACATCTCTATACATAAGTGAATGGAGGGGAAGAGAGAGTAGCACGGCCATAGAGTCAGGCCTCATGTAGAAACGGGAAATATCCACACATACACACACACACATATACAACGTTCTTACATACGTATGTATAGACATATATATACACATACATATATATTCCATAGACAGACATACATTCATATATATATATATATATACACATACATATATATTCCATAGACAGACATACATTCATATGTACATGTAGTCATAGACACGAAAGACTGAAACACGTCAAGCGTATGGAGAGAGAGCTCCGATAACGCCCGTACCTATACATATATATATATGTATACGTCCATGTGTATATCTACCACGCATATATATATATATATATATATATAGGCATGTGTACCTTGTACTATAGAAGACTGGGGGGAACATGCCTGTATGATTTATTCATCGATCGAGATACAGGTGTCTGTACACCTGCACCCCGCACGAGGCTATAAACAAAGAAAGGACTTTCCAAGTTGAACTGAGAAGTCAAGAGATAGATCGCCTCTCTCCATTGTGGAATAGAAGCAAAGCAGAGTGTTCTAGCTTCATTTGTGGATCTTACATCTCTATAGATCATATATAGGTTTATACGTGGGTCATACATCTATACAGATCGTATATAGGTTCATAGGTAGGCCTTACATCTCTGTAGATCATATATTCTCTAAGGAGAATTTCATCTTCATGTGGATCAAACTTAGTTGCACGTCCACCTCCCCCTCCTCTATATCCGCCGTATTGCTCTTCGAGTTCTCTTCGACAATCTCCGACAGCATCGATAGGATTTGAGAAGCCTTTCTCGAGAACCTGTCGATTCATATGTTGGAGAACCTTAGCGTCGGAGCCTTCTTCATAGTTGGTATAGACAGAGAGAAGCGAGCCGTCTGATACAGGCGAAAAGAAATCCAACACACCACCGCCTTCTCCCCCCCTGCCTGTATATGTCGATTTCTTCTTCGAGAAGAGCAGCTCAATAGGAAGAAAAGCATTCGCCTCTCTATAGGTACGACCTTGCTCTTCTTCTCCTCCTCTTTTTCTTTCCTTCGTTAGTTCAGCAGAAAGATGACAAGTGCCCATATCTCCTACACTAGATCTTGTCTCTTTATTCTCGTCCCCTGCTTTCGAGGGAGAAGAAAGACTTTCTCTTCCGATGCTTCCATGGTCTCTTCTCAGTAGACCTTCTTCTTCTTCCTCTCCACCCCAGAGACAGAAGAAGGCCTCGACAATCGATTCAGAGAAATCGATGATCCATGAGAAACGGGGGTCACATCGGGATTGAGGTGGCGTATTTAAGACTTGTTGAAAGATAAGGAAGTAGGAAAGATCGAAGAAAAGACAGATATTCTCAGGCCTCTTATTCTTATACTGGAGAACATATTCGAAGAAGGAGATAAGAGCGGAATTGATCGCCACGGGATTCATCAGGAAGTTCGAAAGCTGACAAGCCAAAGAGAGACAGAGAAAACAAGGAACAAGGGAGACACAGAGAGAGAGAGAGAGATATTGAGGGATACAGAAAGAGAGAGAGACAGGGGTATTAAGATGCAGAGATGACAAGAAAGAAATAGACTGGTAGAGAGAGAGGCAAGGAGAGAGATAGATGGATGATCAGAGAGAAAGACAGTTAGAAAGGTGAAAATAGGAAGGTAGCTAGATAGATAAATGAATCGAGAGAGAGATGAAGCAGCAGCGAGACAGATTGAAGACAGATAGGGGGGTAGAGAGAAGGTGGTATTCCTCCATCTTCTTCGTGTTGGTGATCTTAAGATGCCCAACACATGCAGCTTGATACCTTCATGCACTATGACGATTCTATAGATGTACAGATACACACATCTCTCTCTCTCTAATTATACAGTGGCCTAACGTGTAGACAAGCTTATATATATATATATAGAGAGAGAGTCTATAAAGCCACGTGATGCAGATGTTAGGATTAGATCGAGTAGTCTCATATCGGCAGCATAGAGAGGGAGAGAGAGAGTGTACGTACACTCCTCTTTCAATACACCCTTTCTTTCTTTCTTTCTCTCCGTGTATAGAGATTTAGCATGATGACTACTACTTGGAGAATACACAGGACGACGGTCACCCTCATAGAAAAGAAAAAGAAAGAACAAATCTTGTCCTCTTTAGGATTTTTCTTCTTCTTTTCCTTTCTCTCTCTTGTCATTTGTCTTTCTCCATGCTCTCTTCTTATCTATCGAGTATCACTAAGGTCTTCAAGATTTTGTATCCATCATACGATCTCTCTCTCCTTTCTCTCCTTTCTTCTTTCTTCAGATTCTTTTTTCTTTCTCTCTCTCAATTGTCGAATGGTTCAGCCCTTCTGGTGAACTTACCAGGTGCATGCATTGAGAGATAATTTCGCCTTTCATGAATTCTCTTACGACGTCGTCAACAGTTACCTTCCTACTCCAACTCCCTCCTCCTTCTGTACCGTCTCCATGTAGAGGAAAGTTGTGTGGGAGTTCTTCGTCATCTCCCCCCATTAGATCATCGCCGGCACTTCTCCCTACCATCTTAGGATCTTTCTTTCTGCTCGCCATTCTTAAGCCATTCTTTCCTAGGCCGAGGACTTCAATTTCTCCTCCAAACGCTTGAATGAGCTGTATATACACTAGAGAAATCTCTAAGGCATAGAGGAAGACCTCTGGTTCAAAGCTACTTGCCTTATAGCACTTCATTACATAGGCGACTTCGCCGATAATCCCGCGACCTATCCATGAAGATAACTGAGCTTTCACGGCTTCAACAATGTCTTCTTTCTTCGAGTGTATATGCACCTGAAGTAAGCGAAGTAGCTGGCGCATGCACTGAAGAGCCGTACGTAGCATAGGACGTGATTTCCGTGAAAGATCTTGTATCTTGACTGCTTTATGAAGACTATCCGTGATAAACTGCTGAATGAGAGCTGTCTCGAACCCCTGCAAGCAAAAGATCATATCGATACGATCTAAAAGAATGATCGATGAGGCCTCTCTTATCAGACTACGACTTCCTGACATAACTCCGCTATTCTTCTCCTGTGAAGAAGAGGAAATGGTAGAAAAAGAGGATTCCTCTTTCATACGTGACTGAGAAGAAGAGAGCTTTTGTCTTTGCTTCTGAAGGAGGCGAAGGCGATTCACCCCTTTGAAATAGGTCACTTCATAAGCGAAGATCCATGCGATCAAATCCAAGAGAAGCTGACGGAAGAACGAACACACAGAGACAGAGAGAGACGGAATGCACAAGAAGAGAAAGAGTGAGAGAAAAATGAAAGAGAAGCAAAGAGATAGAGAAAGGGAGATAAAGGTATGCAGTTGGAGAACAAAGAGAAGAGAATAACGGGAAGCACTGAAGGCTTCTCAGAAATCCCTCCAGAGTAGGGATCTGTACGGAGTCTATTTGAATCTATCTATCTATCTCCAATCTATCTATCTATCTTTGATTTGTCTATCTTTCATGTATCTATCTTAGTCTATCTCTTATTGATCTATCTATTCTTAACCTAACTGTCCTCTGTTTGAGAATAGATAGTAGTAACTTAGACGAATCTAGAGAAGATTGATACAGCTGTTTTGTCTCCCTCGTGTCTTGTCTCATAAGAGACATTGAGTAAGCAGACGTATTTGAAGCATAGCCAAGAAGCATGGAGCTGTACATACACCCGGTGTGTACCGATTTTGACACTACGCACATCTTAACAAGCCTGCGGAGTTTCTACACGTATAAAGAGATAAAGATATAGAAAGGTGAGAAAGAGCACTCTGCCGCGCTCGAGACCTAGGAAAATCCTTTCAAACTCCACGAGAAATCTTCACTGACGCTCCTATTCCCCTCATACAATAAAGATGAATCATCTACCTACTCACACTCTCTGTATGTCCGCATACATATATATATATATATTTATATATATATACGTGCTTCGAAATACAGGTGTATGTATGTGGGTATACAAACCCTCTCCCGGCCCTCGCAGCTCACGGGATCGACGGACTGCCCTTTCTTCCATGAGTCCCAAGAGAACCTTTTCATACCTTACACCTCTACTCACATCTCCTGTATACGTAATCCATGAATCTACAGCTATAAACAGAGAGAGAGAGAGAGAAATGGAGCAAGAGAGGAAGAGAAAGAAAGAGAGAAGTGTAGTCTCGACCGCCTCCTCTTCCTCCTTGTTCTCCTACCTCGGCATCCCAGGGTGTATGGTAATCTGTATCGACTTCACGTAGAAGCTCTTTCACGCCTGCTTCTATAAGAAAAGCAAGAGAATAGAAGCGACCACTGTAGAGATCATTCTCATCTGTCTCCGAGTTCACGGGAGCTGTGAAAAGTTCGTCAATCCCTATGAACCCATTCACGAGTTTGTGGATTTCTAGCACTTTCTCCTCTCCTCCTTTCATGTCTGCAAGAAGACAAGCTCTTAATCGCCATGCTGAAGAAGACAGCGAAGAAGAAGAAGAAGCGAGTGAACGACACGACGTTTGACGATGACGTGCATGACTGCTGGATATCTGGGGGGGAGCTGTATAGACACCTCCATGTGTAGGTGCTGTAGAAGTCTTCTCTCCTAATGTTCTCCGATTTTCTTCTTCTTCTTCTCTCGCATTCTTTTTCTTTCCCTCCCTTTCTTCTTCTTCGATGTCTTCTTTTCCTTCTTCATGATCGACGAAGATATCTTCCAGATCAAAAGGTCTTAGAGAAAGGGAGCGAAAAGAAAAGAGTCTTTCATAGTCTACGAATCTTGCTTGATCCCTTAAAACTCGCACACGAGCAAGCTTCCTATTCCTTCTCTGTGCTTCGATCACTCTCTCATTCAGAAGAAGCGCTCGAGCCCGTAAAGGATCCAATCGACTTAGTTCAAGAAACTTCTCATTTTTCATCTTAATTAAAGTCTCCGTAGCTGAAAGAGCCCCTCCTATTCCTCTCGATTGACTACGCGTAGGGATCGCCGGTGCTGCAGATCTCTGCATGTCCTTCTGTCCTTGTAAAGAGCTGGGGCGAGAGAAGAAAGTGGAAGAGCGGCGACCTTCTTGCGGGTGCTGCGGGAGAGAAGAGGGAGAGCAAGATGATGAGGATGGAGAAGGAGAAGTGCGATAAGTCTTTCCAGGTGTAGAGCCTGTGACGATCTGAAGGAAACATTCCGAGAAAAAGAAGAAAGCAAACTTATGAAGAAGAAAGAAAAGGATCATGACGATGACGTGGATGTAAACCATTCAAAAAGACAAAGAAGAGAAAGAAGAATCGAACAGGAGGAGATAAAGTCCGATCTTTCGGTTTGATAGGAGATCAGGCTCATTTCTCTTCTTTAGTCTTTATGTACGACTCTTCTTTTCTACATGCTCTTTATGTGTGAGAGAGAAGCGCCTTTGTGGTAAATGAGATGCTATGAGGCCTTGAGTGTACATACACCTCAACTAAGGAGAGTCAAGGAAGTTTGAAGAGAAGAAAGGACAGAATGTAAATGTCGAGGGACGCCGAGAAATAAAAGAAAATTTCTTCTTCTTAACGGCTTCGCCGTCGTGCAAGAAAATCCAGTCCATCCGCATGCAAAACGACGACCACGATGCTGACAACGCAGTGCGGACACGACCAAGGTAACACATATATATATATATACCCATATATATACATACGTATATGTGCATCTGCATACACACACATGTATGTATATATGTATATATTTTCATTGTCATACATTCACCTATCTATGTATCTCCAGTCTATCTATGTATCTTTGATCTGTCTACCTATCTATGTACCTATCTATCGTCCCTCTATTTCTCTATCTGTAATGTATGTGTAATTCATCCATCTATCATTCTTCAGTCCATGTGTTTCAATCCTATGTATGTAGGTGTATGTGCATGCCTATCTGCCTCTCTTCTTTCTATAAGGTGTGTCCCCATGTATCTACAGTACACCTGGCTATATACATATATCTATATATATATATATATATCTATACACGTATGTAGATGTCTGTTTTTCCTAGATGTCTATGTATCTAGCTTTTCATCTCGCCTCGAAGAGAGATAGACAGCTCGATAGATAGGCAGATAAAGCAAGAAAAAGGCAATATGTCCCTCCCGGTATACAGACAGAAAGACAGTTCTCTAAGAGAACGCCATTATGAAAGCAAGAAGAAAGAAAAGTAGAAGAAAGAACGGGTCGAGAAGGACTCTTGTATACCTCGGCGACAAGATCAGCAAAGTGAAGAGGAGGTAGAGAAGAGAAGAGGGCGTGCACTGTACGTAGGACAAGCCAAATCTTCTCCATTAGGCTTGCATGCACATGCGTCACTGCCCATCTCCCTAGCCCTCCTACTGTAGGTACACCCGAATCCTCGAAGCCACCTGCATCGCAGACAGAAAAAGAAGAGGTTCATAAGTAAAGAAGAAAAGTGAAATATCACAGGCGAGGTCGCGACTATCATGTCTTTCTTGACGGATATGTACGGAGCTGGAGAGACACTGAAAGGTAGGCAACACGCATAGCCGCTTCTAGAAGGCGACGTTGAAGAGATGGAGCTTAGCCACGAGAATCTCTATCTTCATATGAGAAGGAGAAAAACAGGCGAGAAGCTTTTCAAGAAGAAGAAGAGGAGGAGATGTAGAGAAAGAGTTTAGGGTGGAAGTCTTCATGGCATACCGACATACCCCTGCTTGTATCTAGAAACCTCGCGGTGTGGATGTATACATGTATAGACACATAGATATGTATCTATATGCCATACCTATGTATGCACGTAGATATGTATTTATGTATGTATGCATGTATTATGTACTATGTATGAATATGTATGACTTAGTATGTATGAATAGGGATTAAGTAGTATGTATGAATATGTATGATGACCGAATCTGTATGTATGTATGTATCTGTATGTAGTATGCAGGAGTATGTATTAGGTATGAATGTATTTATGTACATATACATACGCATAATATATATATATATATAAATACATGATTGCCGTGGTATTTACCTTGTACAGTAGAAGACATTTCGACAAGAGAGAAAGACTTTTGCATCTGTGTGAAGAGATCAATCTCCGTATCTCTCAGCATAAGATGAAGGAGGCTCGGGTAGGTAAAACGGCCTCCTGTAGTTGCATTAGGATCAGATTTCTGAAGAGGCGAAGAGCCTAGCCCAGGAGGACTGGACGGCCGACTCGAAGAAGACGAAGAAGAAGAAGAACCTCCTGCTGACAAGCCTTCTTCTAAGCGCTAAAGAAGAACCATACATACACACGTATATACAACATGAATGAATAGGCAGATAGATAGATAGATAAATAGATAGATAGATAGATAAATAGATCTAAATAGTCGTACACATATACATATTGGAAACAAGTTTCAATACTGAGAGCTTCCACAAAGTAACATGGACATTTCATACATAGACATAGAGGGGGGAGGTGCAAAAGCAGACCAGACGTTATCTATCTTTAATCTATCT
>NW_027160109.1:0-2842 GCF_002600585.1 Cystoisospora suis
GGGGGGGGAGAACAAGAGGAAGGGGGGGAGGAGATCTACGAGGGGGAGTTGAGAGACTGAATAGTAGAGCGCGTCGTAGTCGAAGTATCATGAGTAGTCGTAGAGATAGAGGAACTAGGAAAAGCGTTAGCTATCGAAGTTCTCTCTTATCAACAGGAAGAAGAAGACGATCAGGACGAGGAGGGGACGAAGAAGAAGAAGATGAGGACGATGACTATGATGACGATGAAGATGATGAGGAAAGATTCTATCGAAAGAGAGATAGACACCAAAGATGCGGGCAAGGAGAAGGAGATGAAGAGAAAGGAGAAGAAGATCTTCGTGCTGGAGATGAAAGAAGGACGATGAAAGAAGGAGGTCGTTCTGCTAGTGGTACGGCACCCCCCTTAGCAGAACAAGCAGCGGGCGATCGATTGAACTTCTTAAGTCGATTACCTTTTACAGTAGGGATACAAAAAGATACACAAGGAGCGAAAGCTCTGATCAAGCAGAGAGTCGTCCAAGTGGCAAACTACGAAACAGCTACACTTGGGTTTGCTGTCTTAACCTATTTCCTCGATAGTAACGTCGCTCCGGGAACCGCTGATACAACCATGTCTCTACTGTAAGACGGAGATAACTCTCGTGTTAGATAACTTATGATGAATGAGTTAGCTTGCATGAAGGATGAGGCTTTTACTTGAAGGCGAGATCTAAAGATTTCATGGTCTCATGGAAGAGATACGTGGAGAGCAAGATAGATAGAAACGGTTTATCCTGATCTAGGAAGGGTGGTTACAAGGAAGCATGCCCTCTCTCCCGTACGTAATTATCGAAATATGTATGGATAGACCCCATCTAGAAATGTCTATCCGTCCTTTTCCATATCGTGAATGATCATGTTAAGAGAAGTGGAAGGGCTGGTTACAGCGAACTGTGGTAGGGGAATAAATCGGTAGGCGATATTTCTTGTCGTGTATAGATGTGCTTCAGGCAGTGAAGGAGAGAGGGTGGAGGGGTAAAAGAGAAATTCTTTGATTTCCCCGGATGGAAAGAGAAGAGAGTAAAACCTCTCTTTCTCTCTTCTTTGATATTCTCTACGCGTGGACTGGTGAAGAGAAAGAAAGGTCTTGGCTGTCTGTATTGTATGCAATTCATACGAAGATTCTTGATGAAGACGGGGGGGAAAGAGTGAGATCAAAAAGGAAGGGAGAGATGTGGAGGAGAGAGTTGTTTTGTTCATTTCGAGTCAAGAGTTTCTTCAGGATGACAGATGTTTCTCTTTTCTTTTTCAAGCTTCTTCGTGTGTGGTTCTTGATCGAGTAATGCATGAATAGAGCAGGCGTGAAGGTGTAATGAGTTTCGTGAGATACTTCCTCCGGCCCCCCTTGGTATAAGGTGTACGTACACTTGAGATGTGTGTTGACATGATACAAGAAGTCTCTTCAGGAGGCGGGGAAGGAATGAGAGATGAAGGGAGAGAAGTAAGTCAGCATGTACGTATACGTAGACAGAAGAAAGTCTACTTGTTTTATCTGTTGCATCTATTGTTGTTATGAAAAAAGAAGAACTCCTTCTCCTGATGTTCCCGAACATATCTGAAGAGAAGATTCTTCATGTGATAAGAAGAAAGGGCAATTAAAGAATCTATTAGGAATCTCTCTGTCTCCTTCTTTCTTTAAGCGTGGTGCATGTATTGAAAGACTTCTTCTCTCCTACATACGGCGAAACAGGCAAGAGCAAGAGTAGACCGATCTACTTACTTACCTGCGTCTACGCGATCTCCCCCACTTTTTTGCCTTCGATACTAGCTAGATTCCTTACTCTCTATCCCTCCACCTCTCTTCGCTTTTCTCTTTTACACTCTCTTCTTCATCGTCTTTGTGAAGAAAAAGAAGAGGAAGAAGAAAGAAATAGCAAACCTTATCGGAAGTGAGCGATCAAGAAGGCATGCGTTTGATGACGATACGGGGAGCAGTAGCAGTAGTGGTGGTGCTGCTAGAACGTCTAATCACACTCAAAAGTTATCTAGCGAGCACCAGCAGATTCCGTTTCTTTTTTTATCATCGAAAAGAGAGCAAGAAGTAAAGAAAGAAGACAGAAGCTCATAAATCGATCTCTCCCATCATGCGAAGACACACAGACTCACTACCTGACTGCTTTCGATGAATATGTGGATTTCGTTTAGCATCTCCGCCTTCATGCCATCTAACTGGTACGCGAAAGACAATGAAGCCCCCCCTATCATGCAAGCAAATGCATAGGTAAATAGATACATGGACAGATAGAGAGAAGCATACTAGTAAGAGGGGGGAACGCAGTCTTCCTCTTCTGCGGGATGGAAAGAAACATAGCAAGACGACTACAGACATACCGAGATCCACTCGAGGCCTATACGTACTTAATATTTTTGCCTACCTGATTCTTCTCTCCCTCAAATCACTAAGCTTTTTGAGTTTACCGGGAGTTGAGTAGTGACAGCATAGGGACCGGAGCCAGGTAGGAGGTTTCCAGGGCTTTCTTCAGAACCAGCCGCGCTGGCCGGAGCTACCGAAAACGAGTATCTATATTTGCAATGTCACAATGCATGCGTGTGGTACTGGCGGTGTACAGTGAGTTCCTCGTGGTGTCTTCTTATACTGCATGCGTATCACTACGACTGAAAAGACAACCGACTCTAGAACTGTATAGATATTCATGAATCCTTTCTGTTATCGTACACGGGGGCGCACCAGGAACTGTTATCGTTCACGAGGGCGCTCTCCCAATCCCAGCGCCGTGAGTTCGCACTGTGCCGGCCTCGTGGGGGCAGAGTTGCTTTTTGTATGAGTTCCCTTTTTTAGAGAAATCACACTTCTCCCCT
>NW_027160109.1:3026-3290 GCF_002600585.1 Cystoisospora suis
CGGCACCAGAAATGGAATCAGCTATGGGCTGACTCAGCTGGTGGTAGTGCCTCTCTGAGTGCCGCGTAGGGGCGAAAGTGAGTTCCAGGAATTATCTGTCTTCCCCTCTTAATGCCACTCTGATTCCTCACTCGTCACAATACATCACCACCAAGGGAAGATACAGGGACACCATGCAGCCATCTTGTCAGGTTACATCTCCTGACATGTCACGTGGTACGTCCGACCCTGACACATCGGACCGCTATTCTCATGCCTTCTTTC
>NW_027160109.1:3904-4052 GCF_002600585.1 Cystoisospora suis
GTTTGTGTAGACGAACGAACACCGCCTCTCTTATCTTTTTCATGTATTTGATCCGATCTGCCAGGGATGAGGGAACCGAGCTGGTTTCTCCTACTAGTTGCCTGTCGACTGGTAGGGCAGGATCGACTCCGTACACTATGTGATAGGG
>NW_027160110.1:0-548 GCF_002600585.1 Cystoisospora suis
GACATCCTCCTGTCCAAGCGCAGCGGATGCCCCTGCACAAGGACAGGAGGATGTCTTTAGAGATCAAGGCTCGGTGCTCAACTTCGGCGCAGCAGAAATAGCTGCTGAACCCGCGATTCCAGAAAACATTGCTAAAGTGCAGCGGGCAATACAAGAACTAACCAACATTGGGGAGAAGCCTACAGTTTTACCTGGCTGTGTGCCTGAGGCTGACGAGGGTACTGACGATGAAGCTCTTCCGGCTTTTCTGGGAACCATAGCGAAAAAAAGGCTCACGCTGCGACTTGCCACAGACATCAGCCGGCATTCGGCCGGAAACCTTTAACAGGCGACGGTATGTCCTAAGCAACTGCAGAGGCGCTGTCTTGCCGTCTCTCTCACTCCGAACTGCCAAGGACGGCCATTCCCGCTCGGAAGCAGTGCCCCACAATCAAAGCCCCACAACACGTACCCAGCGGAAAAACACGCTCTTCCTAACCAAACCGCCCTGGCCTGCTTGGCAGGGGAGCGGGTGCCAGGCTAGTGCACAGAAAAGTGTCCTGTGGAAA
>NW_027160111.1:0-869 GCF_002600585.1 Cystoisospora suis
ACCCCGCATGTCGGCAAACTGCGTCAGCGCGCCTGCAAGACAAAATGAAGCCGGCAGTTGCGCAGTTTGCCGACATGCGGGGTTTGCCAACTGACGGCAGGTATTCACGGCTCACGGGGAAAGTGACTCAGTTCAAACTGTTGTCAGTCTGCTGCTGTATCAGTGGCTGCGCTTTCCCATGAAATACAAGGGGCGGGGGAGGGGCGTTTGCGGCGGACTCAAGTCACTGGTGTTCCTTGTATCGTGTCCACGTACGGCTCGAAGGTCACCGCTGCTAACCTCTTCTGCACAGCAAATAGCCTGGTTGCGTCAGTTGTACCGTTGCTGCGCTAACACTGCCATCAAGAACCCCCAAGAGTTAGCAACAGCAGGGCACTCCCCACGCTGTACGCTCCCGCCCTTAAGGGGCAAGAGAAGATCGGTGCTTGGTGCAGTCGCTTCGTAAGTAATGTGAAGAACATTGCTGCGCAGCACCGTAAGGCCGAGAAGATCCTTTTCTCAGACAGGGAGGAGCACCACCAAGTATGCAAAAGTGTCGGAAAGGCAGAATGGGGCGTCAGGGCAAGCCCTGCAAAGTGATTTCAGTTTGGTGGGGAGTGGATAACGGCGGGCGGACACGCGATGTGACTGCCCCGCTCGACTGGGGATCGACGACCAGAGAATGCAGTTGAGTTCCGCTTGGCTGCCTTTATTGGCTTCCACCAAGACTTTGCACAAAACGCTCATGGCACACCGAGCACCACAGAAGTTCGATGGTCAGGGAACAGTAATGGATGCATGCCATCGCCGGGCCGTGGGGCATGCAGCCGCCAGGGCTGCTGGGTCTACGCAAGAAGCTCCACGCGGTCAGCCGAGTCGATTTTCCACAG
>NW_027160112.1:0-326 GCF_002600585.1 Cystoisospora suis
AGATCTGTCTATATACATACATACATGCATCCTGAATGTGTCTATCTATTGATCTATCTACATAGATATGAACTGAATTCGTCCATGTGTCCTTCTCTATATATACTGGATGTATCTGTCTATTTGTATGTACCTAACTATTTATTCATATGTATACACTAGATCGATGTATGTATCTATCTATCGATACCCTTGTATTGCATGCTCTATCTCTGTGTATATACATCAGATCTTAGCAAAGGACACTCTTCTCCTGTTCTTCTCTTACCACCTCTTCTTCGGCTGTCTCCGTCTTCTGGCACCCTCTCTATCTTTCTCTGTCTCTC
>NW_027160112.1:742-880 GCF_002600585.1 Cystoisospora suis
GTGAGGCAGGGTGCATGAGGCTTCTCGTCACAGGCGGGAGTCTCCAAGATTCTCGCAGAGCTCTCGATCTCTCCACACGCCTTGGTACGGGCACATCACCAGGAAACCTCTTCAGTCAATATCTATCTTTAATCTATC
>NW_027160113.1:0-209 GCF_002600585.1 Cystoisospora suis
TTCCTTTCTAGCTTATCGCTTTCTCTTCCACTAATCTTTGCCCTAGTTTGTGGTTTTCCCTCCTTTTCCTTCGTTAGTTCTAGTGGAGAACCTCTACTACTTCCCTTTTTACGTCTCCTTCCTGCTCTGTTGGCCCGTTTAGCCCTGTTAGTTATCTGGGTTCCTCTTCTTATCCCCTTTCTCTGTGCTGGAGGTGTCGGTTTTGCTAT
>NW_027160114.1:0-713 GCF_002600585.1 Cystoisospora suis
TTGATATTCTTGTGCCTTCTCTAGCTCTCTCTTAGCTAGCTGCAGCTTCATGTTTGCCTGGAATGGTAGCGTTAACACTTCTGTTTCTGTGGGGATTCCCAGGTTTTGACAAACGGGTGTGGGAGGTATAAAGCCGTATAATAGAGTGAAGGGGGCCGCTTTGGTGCTCGTGTGTTGTGTGCTATTGTAGGCGTATTCTACTAGTGGCAACATTTCTGCCCACTTTGTTTCATCACCTCTCAAAGTGCATCGCAACATTTGTTCTATGGTTTGGTTCGTGCGCTCTGACTGCCCTTCGGTCTGTGGGTGGTAGGCCGTTGACATTCTTTGTTTGATGTCTAGCTGTTTGCATAACGTCCTCCAGACGTTGCTCGTGAATCGCGTGTCTCTATCGCTGACGATTGCTCGGGGCACGCCGTGCAGCCTTACTACCTCTCTGATGAGTATATGCACTAAACCTTCTGTATTCACCGTCTGCGTCGTGGGCACAAAGTGTGCCATCTTGGTAAGTCTGCATACGATTGTCACTATTGCGTCAAAACCCTCGCTGGTAGTGGGGAGTCCTATTATTAGATCCATGCTAATTTCCTCCCACGGAACTTCTGGGATAGTGTCACGGTTCTCGAGTCCTTGGCTCCGTGCTACAGGTTCGACCCTGGCACTTAGGGAGCTCTTCTGGACACAGCCAGTCAGTATATGTAAAATACACGAGG
>NW_027160115.1:0-5096 GCF_002600585.1 Cystoisospora suis
TGATCGCGATGACGGCTCGATTCATGTCTACTACTACTCTCACGGCTTCGACGTCTTCCATCTCTTTCATAACTCTTCTCCCTCACCCCTGTCTCCTCTTCCTCTCCTTCCAAGGGACGAGAACGAGGAGTGACAGCCCCATCATCTACCATATCCCCTCCCTTCGCCCCTCCACCGACTGGCGCCATCAGCATCGCTCCAGAAGGATCCCGCCGGGATAAAACCTCGTGAAGCCAGGTGACGAATGGCTCTGTCTGGAACACAAGCAGAAGCCAAACACACACAAGATACAAGATCGATTCCGAAGAAAGACCGTCTAACGATGACAGTCAACACAATGACTCTATTCGGACAACTGCGGCTGCTACTACTACTACCACGGTTATCACTGCGCTTGCCCGCTTCTGACCGCAAGGGCGTTTCAATAGTGTCCCTTCTTTTTCCCAGTGACAAGCACGCTTCACTCGATGACAGCAACCAAAGGCGAAAAAGAAACTGAGGAGGGAAATCTGAAGGAACGGAAGAAGAAGAAGAAGAACGTCCCCTTTCCCTGCCTCTCATGAACTAGCATCTTTCCAACGGTAAACAGCCGAATAATACAGATCGAAGACGTCAGAGTGAGCATATATAAGAACGATATGATGCAAGAATCAACACACAATTGAAGGAAAGATGAAATGGACAGATAACCCGCGTCCCTTATACGGTTCATGTTTCTCTTAAGAACCAACCTAAGAATGCGACTAGATAGACAGGCAGCTGGCACCTCTCCACGAACCGTGTAGTGTAGTTCGGTAAAGGGCTGACTAATACGACTACGCGAAAAAGAAATCGCTACAAAGACGAAGGAAGACTGCACAAGAGATATGAGAAACAGGATCCAAAAGCCTCTCTTTTCCGATGCGCGGGTCCCCCATCTGACAACACAATCGCACTGAGATCAACCCTGCTTCTCCTTGTTGCGAGGTAAAAAGAAAAAACGTTAAAATGATGAGAACGTTTCTTCCTCTGCCGCTGCACTCCGATGAATGACGAGACAACGGAGAGATGAAGTCTCACAGGAAAGCCTTCCTGGAGGCGACCCCCGCATCGACTGTATGTGCCGTATCCAATCAGATACCAAGCGTACCCACGTGTCACGCTTCTCTTGACGACGTCACCTTAGTCGTATGAAAGGCGTGTCGTAGCTCATAAGACCTCCGGCAGACATATGTTTCTTCTCCCGGAAGTCGCACGGAGTGACGGCGCTTCTGGATGTCTTTCAGGCGGTTTCAGAGTCGCCGACGTTCAGACGTGCCGGTGTGTGTACACGTACACGAAACATACGCCTGCACATTCACGAACTCTTCGCTGCCCTGAGAGGGAACGGGTGAATGGAACTAGACTTGCGATTGATTGACCTACATTAGTCTGGAGAAATTCGAGGAGCTCCTTCTTCAGTCTCTCCTGATTGGCGACTTCCTGTGTAAGCAAATGCCAGACATATTCATTAAGGACGCTCAAATCTTCCTGAATGGAAGTCTCTTCTTCTCCCGCTTCTCCCGGTCCCCCACCCCCTCTCTGGCCAACCATAATCACTTCCAGTTGCCTCATAATTTGAGCCTGGATGCTCTCTGCTTCTGAAGAAGGCAGAGAGGTGAGAAAACCGTAGGACGGGCCACCCTCTCCCTGGCCAGTCCCCTTCTCCGCGCTGGCTTCTCCATTCTCTTCCACAGCGCAAGTGCTGGATGAGGCGTCCAGATCTTGGGCAGGGGCGGATCGCTCTTCCCCCTGCGCCATGGTCGTACTGTGGAAGGACGAAGGAGACAAGAAAGCAACAAATAGAGAACGATGGAACCACCCCACACCAGATCGCTGCTCCCGAGAAAACTCAGAGAAGGAGAATGGCGAGTGAGAGTGAGTCCGCAAGGAAAGTGAGGGGTGGGCCAGTTGAGAAGAAAAAGAGACAAAAAACCCAGGACAATCTGTGATAGAAACAAAGAAAATGAGCAGCGGTGACGAACCCAGAAGACAGAAAACGAGACAGCAAAACACACACTCCAAGAAGTGAAACGAAAAGGAGATCTCTGTCGAGTTCCAATGAGCTTTCAGGTAAAGAAGCGCGACAGGGAAGGGAAGGGCCGCACCACGAGAACGATGGGTTTCCAACTGGCTCAGGAGTCCAAGAATAAGAAAGCAGCACGGAAGACAGGCGTGTCCCTTCGACAGGAGAGTCGTTCTCCCTCATCCGAAAACCCGATCGTAGTCTTTGGTCCTTCAAGGGAAGAATCCTCCACCTCCCGCTGGTGTGTTGAAGCAGAGCAGCAGCGCCCACCGGCGTTCGGTGAGACCAGAAGAAGGAGGAAAACAAAATAGCTGGATGAACAGTGCGCGGGAAAGCAACTCCGCAGCTGCATCCGTGTGAACGCCTCGCGAGGGATGCGGACAATCAGGGGGGAGGGGTTGGACAGGGTCCAATGTAAAGGGTAGAGTCGAGGAAAGAGTTTTCCCTATCAGGTTCCACCATCTCCTCCAGTCCAGAAAGGAAGAAAAAGTGAAAAGAATCTGTGGAGTGAAGAACCTGGGAAGTGAAGAGGCACATAAGCCCCCCGGAGACGAGATGGGCGGCGCCCCCCTGTGGATGTGATGACGGGATTTGCAGCAACAAATACAGAATTTTTAAAAAAGAGAAAAACGAACCGAAGACAGGATCGGCGTTCCTAAAGCGTGCCCGAGAAAGAGAAAAAGCGCGGAGGCGACGGAAGCCACACCACAGCACTCGGACAGACAACCGCTCCGTCTCCGAGGGGGCCTAGGCGAAGAAAACAGACCTGATGATGCAATAACGAAAAACAGCGCGAGAGAAAACATGAAACCAGGCGGATCAAAACAGACTGCCACAAACGGTAGGCGGGACCATAACCGCAAGAACGCAGTTACAGGAGTCGACGGGGAGGAAAAGAGGGGACAAGGGAGAAGAAACGCTACGTGCTCCAGACGAAATTCAGAGACTGAAAGGCAACGAGAGAGGAGAAACAAACAAGCAGACGAGCATTTCCCCTTACGGTGATTGGGTCTATGAATACAGACGATGATCGGAATTGAATTGACGCCCTAAATGGATGGGACCCAACATGCCTTGCTCGTACTACATATAAATGCGTCAGAAAAAGGAAACTTCTTTTTTAGTTGCAGCCGACTGCCTGTTAGTAAGTAAGGAGTCGCAGCAGCAACGACATCAAGGCGGAGACGGACTAGAACGCTGAGAGGAAAAAAGAGGTTGCAAGCAGCGCCTGGAGAAAGCAAAAAAAAAGGACACTGGTCCAAGAGTAAGAGTAGCTTCAACTCCATACACCACAAACGTCCGATGAGGGAAGGAAAAGAAGCTGCTCAGAAGTCGCAGAAGGCGATAGGAGGCGTTCGCATTCATCCACATCAGTAATGCGGTGAGGGGGCGGACACGAGTGGTAACCCGCATGTTTCCGTGGATCTGATTCACAATGACTTGCGATCCTTCGTCACCCCAGACCCCTTGCTCGCCGTTGCATGCGAAGATGGGCAAGAAAGGAAGAACCTTGCTCCCGTTTCGGCCTACTCAACTGTTGAAGTGGACTGTGAACTCCAATACGGTTTTTCATCTTATTCGCATAGTTCCCGTCCTATCGGAACAACGTTGTGTCAGCTTGTGAAAAATCGCAGGGAAAAGTGCGAGCGCTACATGCCTATCCACAAGAGGACGGCCTTCGTACCCTGTATCTATTCTGAGGATGTATGGAAGACAGCTTCCGGTGAGTGTCGCAGACAGACAATGGCGGACTGTAGTTACCCGAGAACACCTATAGGGCCAACTCGAAGCAGTCGCACGGCCTCCGCTGAATTAAGCTGCTCGGCCCCTACGGTAAAACTGGGAGAATCGCGTTAGTCCGGCCCGGCTACGCCGGCAACACCACGGGCCCGTAACGCCAGGACACGGGGCTCAGTCTTGTCCCACTAGAACCTCACGGATCCTGGGTGCGAACCCCCCCTCCCCGGCGCTGATCAGGCCGTTTGACTTCAGTCGCTAAAATGACAAGCGGCCGTCCTTACACGGCACAGCGACACGGCTTTTGCAGGGGTCTCGGAAAATGGCGCTGATGGGCACTCCATGCGCGGTTCCTCAGCTTTTTTCATTGCCACGTCACCGCCGCTGCTGAAGAGGAATGAAGGACTTCTGTCCCTGGCACCTTCGAGGAGCAGGTTGTACTCGGGCCTGATCCGCGGCGGTGACTTGTAGTGTACGGGGCGCGCACAGGAACGCCTTCCGCGCTGCCACCGGGGAGGCCGCGACTGTAACTGAGGGTTCACAACACCGCCTTTCAATCGAAGTGCGGGACACCGCAGCCGGCTAGAGGTCTCCAAGCGCTTTCGTACACAACCAGAGTGGTCTGGGGAAGCTTCTATCTGACTACTCCCATCCGGTCGGCGGACCGGAACGCAGACTTGCTAGCAGAGCACACCTGAGCGCCTTCGTCAAAGCTCTGCTGATGGTTTTTCTGGCACGTGGCTAGGCTTGAGCCAAGTCAATACTTTGGGACGAGCAAGCAAAATGCGCCAGATCACTTGGTCTTACTCCAACAAAGAAGTCGAACGGTTTTTCTGCACGGACTCATCCCTTTCGTGTGTCGCCACTGCCCCACGAAGCTTCCATTGTCTCCACACTTCTTGAAAAAGGGCAAGAGGGCGGCTTTCCCTTCGGCAAGGACCGGGGGGGTTGTATTGAAGTAACAGTGTTTCTGGCTTCCTTGTTGTTGGGGGGACTGTTCTCGTCGGGCACCCTACCAGAGCCAGCACTGCTGTCGTACGCTGTACTTCACGCTTTTTCTTTATCTCTGCGATCAACTAGAAAGAGGATGCGGTACGCAGGAATGTGCCCGGTGTAGTGTCATGCCAGTGAACTCACATAGATAAGGCATGAAACCGATCTCCTATCTCCACGTCGGAGCATCCCGTCAGCAGGCCCGCAGAGGGCAACGCGTTTACTGCTTGGGATGACACACCTATGTGACGAGCGCTTCAGGGGAAAGGTGGAAAAAAGCTGCCGACTCCAAGGCGCTCCGCCTTGCAGCCGGCAGCTTTTT
>NW_027160116.1:0-210 GCF_002600585.1 Cystoisospora suis
GTCAAAGCGCGGGCGTTACACTCATGGGGACGCCCCCGTAAGCCGCTCCTCCGTCAGCGCAGCGCCCGATCGCTACAGGCGAACTCACGTGAGAATCCGGCTTGTTGTCATGAAACCGGTACGGCGCCCACCCCTCGTACTGCGTGCCGCCTCTGCGAGGCGGCGAGCGACCGTGTTGGCGAAGGACCTGTTGTGCCGGCGAGGAACACA
>NW_027160117.1:0-370 GCF_002600585.1 Cystoisospora suis
ATTACGACTTCCATGCAAGATCACGAAAACGGGGACATGGGTTTCCCCTACACGAAACACGATTCCAGGCCCCTGGGGTGCTCCCAATAGGTTCCTGGCGTCCTCTTTTAACTTTTAGCCTCCTCTAGGAGGCGTCAAACTCCTCGGTTTGCTCGTGCCGTACTCCTTTCCTCTCCCTGGACGGTGTAGGCGATGCGATGGTGATCTGCTGGAGATGCTCAAGCTTCTGGTGAGCTGGATATGCCTTTTCCGAAGCTGTTCCTCTCATATATATATATGTTCTGTTGAGCCCGTCTCTTGATTGTTGGATCGTCGAGTGCGTGATCTGGCCGTTCTTGGCCTCTGGAAACCCTGTTCGATCTGCTTGTCG
>NW_027160117.1:991-1194 GCF_002600585.1 Cystoisospora suis
CCGGCTCTGTTCTTTTCTTGCTAAGAACCTCTTCGTCACTATAATTGATTGATGTGGTCCTGGGTTCGCGAGGTTTCTTCATTTGCTCGCTGCGTCGTTACGTCTGTTGGACCTGGGCCGGCTGTGTCAGGATCTTACAATCCTGCCTCGATCGTCATCAAATATTGCCCTATTTTTACGTTTGACGATCGAGGCAGGATTGT
>NW_027160118.1:0-1486 GCF_002600585.1 Cystoisospora suis
TTTCTTTTTTTCTTTATCTTTCTGTCTTAGATGGAGTGGCGGACCAAGTGTATGGAGATGTGATGCGCTTTTTATCTTCGTGTGGATGGTACATCGATCGAGGGATTCCCTACAGGCGAGGCTATCTTCTCCACGGGCCTCCTGGGTGTGGCAAGAGCAGTTTCGTCATGGCTCTAGCAGGCCGCATCAAATACAACATATGCCTACTCAATGTGGGAGATCCCCTCATGACCGACGATCGATTGCAATACCTCCTAGCGTAAGTCAAAGAAGGAGATAAGAAGCAACAAAGAAAGAGTGGGAATGAATGAAAGAAAGAAAGAATGGGCTAAGAATGAATGAATGAAAGAAAGAAAGACAACAGAGAAGGAAGCAACGGAAAGGAAAGGATGAGAAACGCATAAGAGGAACTAGACATATGAGACGAATGCAAAATGAAGAAGAGAAGGTCACAGGCTAAAGACAGATCGATACGTAGATAGATAGGTAGATTGGAAGTAGATAAATAGGTAGATAAATCTTCGGCTAGCCGTCCGTCATCCCCCTCTTTAATCTCTTCTGCTCCTTTTTCTCCCGTCTCTTTCTCCCCTTCCTGAATGATGTTCCTCTTCTTTTCTTACTTCAGAACGGTCCCTCCTCGTTCTATTCTTCTCTTGGAAGATATCGATTGTGCTATTCCTAAGTCAGAAATCGATTCATCCATCCTAGCTAGCGGTGCAGCAGCAGGAGGAGGCAGTCGCGGAGATGAAGATCTTCTCCGTCGATCGAATCCCTACGGCATGCGTGGAGTGACGTTTAGCGGACTTCTCAATGCTCTTGATGGGGTGGGTGAGGCAAATGTCTCTCATACGCTTCTCCATACTGCCCTATTCTTATTTCTCTCTCTTTCTCTCTTGCCGACTGATCAATCCATTGATCGGTTTGCTCGTTTCGGTTTGTCTATCTTTAATCTATCTTATTCTCTCTTTAGTCAACCTATCTATCTACCTATGTATCTATGTATCGACCTATCTATCACGGTGTGTATGAATCTATGTATCGGTGCGTCTGTCTATGTAAGTATGTATCTATCTGCTTGTGTCTTCTTTCTTCCTCTTCTTTCTCGTTTTCTTCTTCTTCCTTTCTGTAGTCTCGTGTGAGAGTTCTTTCTCTCTTCTTGGTCTTTCTTTTCTTCTTCAGGCGGGTGTCTTTCAGTTTCTTCTTTCCTTTCTTCTCTTCTTTCTCTATCTTCTCTAAGCATTCACTTCCCTACACATATGTACCTCCACATACCCGGGGTTTATACATAGGCAGTATCTTCATACATAGACATATACATGCAGACATACATACCATCTACATATAGATACATATATGTAGACATATCTCTAGACAGTAATTTAGACAGATAGAGAGATCAATAGGTGTTGACTCTACCTTCGACTGTGCAAAACATTTTCATTAACAGTACTCCCGCCATCTAGCTATCCAGATAGATAGATAGATA
>NW_027160118.1:1986-5175 GCF_002600585.1 Cystoisospora suis
GATAGATAGATAGATAGATTTACTTTCTTTGGTAATTGTCTTTACTCTTTTGTGTCTGCATTGTTTCTCCTCATCTCCTCTTCTTTCTTCCTTTGGCTTCAATTTCTATTCTTCTTTCTTTCCTCTTCTCTTTTCTTTCATTCTTCCTCCCTCTCTCTCAGCCGCCTTTGGTTCTTCTTTTCTGTTATTTCATCCACACGTCGTTGACTGAACTCTTTTCTCTCTCGGGTGTATGTACACTTCAGGTTGTCGCAACAGAAGAGAGACTTTCCTTCATGACGACAAACCACCCAGAGAGGTAAGAAAATTTCTCCTCTTCTTCTTTTCTTCTCTTTCTTTCTTTCCTTCTCTCTTCTTTCTTTCTCTCTCTTTTCCTTGGTGGCTCTTCGTCTTTCACCTTTCAGAAAGAAGAGCGACTTTCTCCGGATTTTCTTCTCCTCTCACTCTTCTTGTGAAGAACGAATAGAAATGAAGAAAAGCAAGAAGAAGAAGAAGAAAGAGAAAGAGAAAGAAACGGGAGATAAAGAGAATGGATTTCACAAGAATCGCAATACAAGAAAAGTTCAAAAGAGAGAGAGAGAAGACGTCACGTGAAGTTCTCGTTCGTGGCTGTGATACCGTGTGATGTGTATATACACCTGAACTTCTCCTTCTTTCCATCCTCATTATCCTTTCTTTCTTTTTTAACAGACCGTCCATCTACGTCTCTATGGGCACAGTGATGGCTTTTTGAATATCTTCTCCACCTCCGATTCTCATTCACTTTTCTTCGATGGAGGTGGTGGATGTCTTTCTCTAGATAATGTCTTCAGGAAAAAAGAGAAGTCCAAGACTTTCTCAATGTGCGAAAGGGGAACCTGCCTTCTTGACTTCCCTCTCGGTTTTCTATTCGTTCACCTCAGTTTCTTCATCCAAAGTATCAAAATAAATTCACATCTCTATATGCTCTAGACCGTTAGTTAATCCCGATCTCCCTGTATGTCCTACATAGTACTCCTCTCTCTCTCGATACTATGTATATATATATATGTGCACCTATACATATATATATTTATATGCACAGGCGTCGTCGATATAGGTATAGCTTTTCATAGAGGGTGTTAGACGTCTGTGTGTCTGTATGAGGAATGTGAGTGTATAAGAAGTCGCGCGTATTTTGTGTATAAGAAGTCTCCGGCTGTGAAGATGGACTATGACGGAAGTCCGAAGAAAAGGAAGAAGAAGAAGAAGAGTTGTGTATCCTGGAGAGAGACATGTAACTTAAGCAGAGGCAGTAGATAGACTTCGTCCCCTTCACTAGATAGAAGAGATAGATCTCTCACTCAACTCAAGATGGAGAAAGGAAGAGAAAGAGAGAGAAAGAATAAAATCCTTCTTCTTTCTTCCTGTAGTCTTCAACGTTTCTTGCTACAGGGATGACCCTCAAGCGTCTTTGCTCTTCTCTTGTATGAATTTCGATGGCTTGGGGAGCGTGTCTCCTCTTGTTGCTGTTGCGCCTACCTCTTTCTTTGTCTCTATCTAGCCTATGAACTAAATGTCCTTCTTTTTCTCTTTCTTTCTTTCTTTCTTTTGCCTCTTCTCTTTTTCATTTCTAGACTTCCAGAGTCTCTTATACGTCCAGGGCGTGTAGATATGAAGATAAGGATTGGCTATGCCACTTCCTCGCAACTCCATAGACAGGTAAAGTCTCTCTCTCTCCTTCGTATTCATCTATCTCTCTTTCTTTCTCTCTCTCTCTCTCCGTCTCTCTTTCCTCTTCTTTCTTTCAGATGGATTTCTTCTATACACCCTGTGTGAATTTTCTATCCCTTGTTTTCCTCTCTTTCTCTTTCATTCTATGCTTTTGCCTGCCTTTCTCTCTCAATTCTTCTGTACACTCTTCTCCTCAGCATTTCCTTCTTCCTTCGCTTTTGTCTGTCTTTTCTTCTCATTCTTCTTCTTCTTTTCCTTTCTCTCCTGTTTTGTCTTCTCGCCTCAGTTTCTCCGATTCTTTCCCGGCCACGAAGAAGCCGCGGAGAAATTTGTGAAGAAACTCCAAGATATTCAACTCTGTAAGACAAGGCAGACACACACACACACACTCTTCTCTTTCTTTCTTTTCTTCTTTCTTCCTTTTCTTCTTTCTTTCTTTTCTTCTTTCTTCACTGGCATATCTTTCACATTTACTTCTTCCTCTTCTGTTTGCTCCCTCTTTCGGTTCACGCCCTCTGTCTTCACCTTCTTCCTCTTCTTTAGATTCTTCATGGCCTTTTTCGCAACTTCCCTGGAGATAGATAGATAGATTAAAGATGGATGGATGTGCTTAGCTTTCTTCGTTCTCCATATATGCGTCTAGTACATATGTGATGTGTCTGTATGATATGAGCCTCCCTGTCATTCCTTTGGAGACTATAAATCTCATTTCCTGTCTCATCTCTTGCATGTCTATATATCTTCATCTCTCGGTTTCTCTCTCTCTATCTCATCTTCTCTTCTCTTCGTGATCTTCTTCTTCCTCTTCCTCTCATTCTCTCCTCTCTTTCTTTCTTTCTCTCCTTCTATTGCTTTCTTTCTCAGCCATGGCCGAAGTGCAGGGCTTCTTTCTCTTTTGTCGAGATGACGTGCAAGAAGCGCTAAAGATGGCGCAAGCATGGAAAGAAGCGGATCAAGAGATGAGGTGTAAAGTCTCTCGAGAACTCCACAACAAGAGAAAGAAAGAAGAAAAAGAACAGGAGGATAGAGGAAAGGTGAACGAAAGTCAAGCAATCTCTTCTTCTTCTTCCTCTTCTTAATTCACATCCTGAGGAAGATGAGAGAACAAGCGAGGCATTAGGTGGTCTTAAGGAGTACAAACAGTGATGACAGAAGAAGAAGAGAAGAATGAAAAAGATCTAAAGAGGAAAGCTCATGGAGAAACGAAAGAGACGAAAGGAGAAGGAAAAGACATTAATCTGGATTCTAGTCGGGACCGACACGAACAGAAGTGTTCTCTCATCTTCTCTTAGCTACCCTCACTCCTCCTTCGACCTTCTTTAAGCTTCTCACTCTCTCATCTATTCAGCTTTATAGGTATGCATACAGATAGGGCTAGATAGAAGCCATTTGTGATGGGAGCTAGTCTTTTCTTTCCTTTGGAAGAGAGAAACAGAGATGATAAAGAAAGGAACGCGGTTGCCCGAGTACTAAAGTCTTCTACTAGGCACCTATCGT
>NW_027160118.1:5316-5645 GCF_002600585.1 Cystoisospora suis
GAGAGACAGGGAGGGGTATTGATAAGACTCTCTTTATAGTGGTCGTGGCATGTCTTACGTTTGACGGTGGTCCTTCTTTCTACAGTTGGTCGAGCTCTCTACCGCGTTACCTGTCTAGCCATAGCTGTGAGTCATCTGAGCTGTTCTGGAGTGTCTGGGTAGCTACCTCGCTAGCTAGCTAGCTAGCTGTTGTCGTTCTGAAGTTATTTCTCTATTCTGAATGTCTTCTTTTATCAAGGCAAGAGAGGAAGAAGATTGTCTTTTGTATTGTTTCTCCTGAAGCGAAGTCTTTCTTTCTGAAGATCATCAGTAGAAGATGATCTTGAAAG
>NW_027160119.1:0-1005 GCF_002600585.1 Cystoisospora suis
ACCTGCGCTGTGTCAACGGACTATGGGAGACGATCAGCCCACACCCAGCCGTGACATCACCCCTTCGGGACGCCGAAGCCGCCTTCGCGTAGTCTCCGGACACCAAGAATCATTACACACTAGGAAGCAAAGGGCATTCGCTAACCACTCAACCATAGCCAACGCAAAAGAAGTTAAGAAACCTGCACGATAACGACACCAAGACCCCCGACGAGCTACTGCGACTCACGGGAGCCAACTCAGCTGTCGGTGAACCGAGCCGGCACAAACACGGTTTCCACCCGATCCCGGGCAAGGAACCGCGCAGAACGAAAGGGAAATGCAAAATAACGCACCCAGGAAACCCCACATCCTGCGTTCGACGCAGGAGCAAAGAGGAAACCCCGCGGGGCCAAGCCAGTCGAGCTAAGCCAGGCGGGCCGTGATGTGCAGTGTGCACCAGTCAGTCGGTTTTTGTGTGCAAGAACTCGTTCCCCGTGCGACAACTGGTGATAAATGGACGGCTTCTAGCGAAGCCTAACGTTTTGGCTCAGTCGGAGCCGAGAAGCACCGCCGGACGCGGTGAAAAGGCCCCAGGCCGTACCGGGGGGCTGCAGCACGACCGGCCGGGACCCGAGCTGTCCCCCGCGCGGCTGGCCCAGCCCCGCATACACGCCGAAGGAGCGCCCTCGGATCCAGGGAGGCTGAAAAGTGCGTGGAACGGCCAGATAGGTACGGGTTGAGACTTCAGGAGGTCCGAGGGGACCAAGAGGCGTGCATCGGCCCACGGCGGTAGCTCAGGGAGCCCCTAGGCGCGAAGATCAGTTGTTCGCCACCCGGGCCCATAGAGCCCAATAGGTTCAAGAAGGAGCTTGACCGTAGGGAGAGGTCCCGCAAAGTTAGGAAAGGTCTAAAGCCTCAGGACACTCACAGAAGGCGTAGCAAACGAACTGGACTGCCAGAACGCCGAGTTAGCCGCCGAAGAGGTTAGATCGGCATTCTAGGTTCTTCGCCGAAGGTAGTGGT
>NW_027160120.1:0-664 GCF_002600585.1 Cystoisospora suis
GATAGATAGATAGATTAAAGAGAGATAGATAGATTAAAGATAGATAGATAGATTAAAGATAGATTGAAGATAGATAGATAGATATAGATAGATAAAGAGCACGTGCTACGCTTCAGTGTGTAAAAGAAGAGTTGGGAGGGCGATAGAGATGTATGTGTGAATAGGACAGTAGTATCTCTTCTATAAGAAGTCAGAGCTTGTACGAGAAAGGAGAAGAAGCAGAAGAGGAAGAGGAGGAGAGGAAAAGGTCCTTACAGTTCTGACAGATTCAGGCATGCAGCAGAAGTGTTCATACAATTCTCGCTGCTCGGGATCGAGAAGTCCACTGCGATAGCAGGAGAAGAACAAGACAAAAGAAGAAGAAAGAGAAGAAGAAGAAGAAGAAGAGCAAAAGACTAAAATGAGTTATGAAAGAAAACTTGACTACAATACCTTTCGCATCGCTTTTCTCTACACATACGTATATATATACACATATATATACATACGCGCATATGCATACGCATACACATACATACCTGCATACATATATATATATATATATATTTACGTCCTAATATTCGTACATACATCTTTTTACACAGATACATATTTTTTTCTTTTCTGTGTATATATATGCATTTGCGTCCATATTCATTGATATAGAGATACATATACATACATC
>NW_027160120.1:838-24800 GCF_002600585.1 Cystoisospora suis
AAAGAGTGAGAAAGAAAGAAGTTTTCTGGCGCATGCAAGAGAGAGAAACAAGAATGGCTGGTCGTACTTGAGAAGTCTCTGTCTCTCTTCGAGTTGTGCAAAGGCTTCCTGTCTCGTGCCCTCTCTGATCTTTCTACGAAGTTGAGAGAGGAGAGGTAAAGAGAAGGCCTCTATCCTCTTCCCCCCTTTCGAGTGTACAGACAGCAGACGTTTTTTCTTTTCTTTCTTCGGAAGTAAAGCCTCGATCTTGGCAAGAATTTCTACAGGAGGGACCATCCCTTGTTGCACATAACGAGCGGCGACAAGCTGCAGTCTTAACTGTTCTCTTATCGCTGCAGATGAAAGAACGGCTTGTTCCTCTTCTACTTCTTCCTCTTCCTCTTCGGATGTCTGCGGGGGGTGAGAAGATTCATGAGAGGAGGATTTCGAACACGGGAGAGAAGAAGAAGAGAGAAGAAGACGCTGAAAAGGTTCCTTAGGAGCGAAGATCGATGAGGTAGAGAAGGCAGAAGGTTGGCCTGATAAGTCGCACGGGGTATCCGTGAGTGCTGAAGAAGATTCTTGAGGAAGACAAGTAGAAGAAGAACGGAAAGGAAACGATGAGGAGGAGGCTTCGAGAAGATGGAAAGGACGTGCTACAGGAGGCCGAGTAGATCGGCCGTTACTATACATAAGGAACGGGTCCCCTTGGTCGAATGAAGAAGAGACGCATGAACTGTCATTTTTCTCTTCTTCTTTTTTATCTTTCCCGAGAGAATTGAATCCATTGCGAGGTTGCACATCTTCATTGTCTTGTCTCGGTTTACTGCCTTCTCCATTGGGCGGAGAAGAAGAAGAAAGATGAGTGCTTTTATCTCTTTCTGAAGCAGTTGCAGATGCATGCGTTCGCATATAGAATGCCCTTTGCTGCTGAAGAAAGTCAGATAAGACATCGTCATCTTCTTCTTCTTCATCCTGATACTCGATCATCTCTGGCCTACGAGGGAGATCGGGAGAAGTCGAAGCTGAAGAAGGGGCATGTTCGTGAGGGTGTACAGACACCGCACAAGAAGATGGCACAGAATCTTCCTTCATTCTCGCTGAGAGGGGAGAGAAAGAAATAGACTAGAAAAGAAGAGCTTTAGACACTTGTAAGTCCCTATAGGCAGTAGAAGATTTAGCAGAAAGAAACCGAGCAAAGCTTACATATCATGAAGCGAAGGAAGAAGAGAAGGAAAGAAAGAAAAAAGAAGAAGATCGCCCTTCTTGTTTAAATGTGAAAGATTTAAAGAATTGAAACAATGGCACCAGGAGAAAGAAGAAAAGGCAAAGGGAGTCGCCAGGAAAAGAAGATTCTTGTCTCCCGACCATCTGAACGAGGGAAATGAAAAGAGAGAAGTCGGAGGGAATTGGAAAGAAACCCAAAAATGAAAAAGACCAAAGAGAAGTAGAGAAAACAAGTGAAGAATCTTCTTCTACATGGGGGAGTTTGAACGGCTGAAGTAGAGGGAGGACAAACGTGGAAAAGAGCAAGAGGGTGGAGAGATACTCCGTGAAAGTTACGAACCCCCAGTCTCCAAGAGACGTACAGATAAGGAAAGAATAGATAAGAAGAAGGAAGGATGAGAAACAGAAGCTATATATAGCGTACGTCTTAGCCTTAGCTTCTACGCATCTGCTTGAAGGAGGTCGATAAGAGAAACAGCAGCGGCCGTTAGATTTCCTTCTAGAGATAGATATCTCCCTAGCTTAATATGGAGGAAGAAAGACGTCATACAAATCGAGAGATGCCATGAGTTCGAGAGAGAGTGATATGCAGGAACCCCCTCTTTTCCTACTCTTTCTTCTCACTCTTTGTCTACAAAGATGGGAGAAAGAATACACAACAAGAAGAACTGCGAAAAGAACAGACGAAAAGAGAGGGAGACCCAGAAACGGCAAAGTCAAGAATCGTCATCTCTTCGAACCAGGAAGGATAGCAGGGACAGTGGAAAGAAGAGGTCGAGAGAATGAAGTAAAGAGGTTGATTTGCTTGTTCGAAGAGAAGTAGGAAGTTGTCTGCATGCAAGGGGAAAAAAAAAACTTCTCTCTCGCTCTCTCCACTCTCAGTTGGCTTGACGACCGGATAACAATAGACATCTTTCTCTTTTCACCACGTCGTTTTGTCGTGCGGGAGATATCTCTTCATTCTCGCTCAAGGGGAAAAGGTGTGAGAGGCTCATGTTGAGGTTCTTTAAGTAGGCAACAAACAGTGAGGAGAGAGAGACAGGCTACTGCGGACTCGGGAAGAAACACGAGGAGACGGGACGGAGTGTCATTCAGACGGAGGATGTCTGGTCACGCGGGGGGGGTGACGAGGTTTCTACCTAGGATTCTCCTCGCATTTGGACTTTCTGTACTTTTCTTTTTCATCAACGCATGTCGAGTCTAGCTCAGTTTCATGTAGAGTGATGAGACGAAAGCGGGAGATGATGGCAAAATCGGTTTTTTACTCAAGAAGATGAGCGAGGGACGGGTCAGGAAGCTGATAGGACGAGGTTTGTGCCGCTGCGCGGAGTGAAGCGTTCTCGAGTGTATGTACACCAGAGAAGGCGGTAGAAGAATCAGGGTTTCGTACAACGAGGGGACGTGGTGAATGGCTGGGAAATGACTAGCTGAAAACGGAATCTGATGGCTTTGACAGCAGGGAATGTTAGCAGATTGCAGTCAGAAGCTAGAAACTGGGGGGAGGCGAGGTCGAGGAAGAAGACGCAGGAATGACGAGCTTTGCGTACCGCGACTCTGCCCGTAGTGGGTGATGCATCGAACACATGAAAAGACAGTGCTCTCCGATGAGCAGAAACAGAGTGAAGTGTAGGGGTGTCCTGTATAGATAGCAAGTCCGTCATCAGTGCTGATATAGTAGAGCAGCGGGACTGCAGTCATCGCGGCCAAGCGCTGCACTTGGAAGGTTAGACACGGAGGAGGCGCAATCAGTAGCTGGGGCCTTGTGGTTGCAGTAAAGAGAAGTCAAATAACTGAAGCGAGCGGACGAAAGAGCGCATAGGGACAAATGTGGAAGGAGAACAACGCATCAGAAGACATAGAAGTCTTGTTTTGTTCGTATACCGTGTCTGGAGTTCTGGAATTTGACAGCGTAGACGCAAAGGCTACTTCAGTCGAGCATGATTCTCCCTACCCTTTCTTTGGCTAGAGTTTCA
This sequence comes from Cystoisospora suis, assembly GCF_002600585.1. NCBI lineage: Eukaryota > Apicomplexa > Conoidasida > Eucoccidiorida > Sarcocystidae > Cystoisospora > Cystoisospora suis. Next base: position 4,018 of record NW_027160120.1, read on the forward strand.
GGCTGTTCTCGTGTGCTTCCAGGAGTACTAAAGCTTATACCTGACACCCCGCAGAAGATACCTGCTCTCTACAAAGGAGAAACAGGCTCCCCATCTACCTAAATCTCATACCTTCACTTGTGTTGATTCTTGTTCTGAAAGAGGAATTGCAGGCGGGTGAGGAAGTTTCTTGAGCCACTCACTCACCAGTCTTGTGGCTCTGTCTGCAACCCATCACGGCGATGCTATCAATGCGGAAGTTCCGTATACAGTCTGAGTGAGATAAGCCATTCGCAGGCAGCACCTACCACTTCTACAGTTGGGGGGATTTAGCAGCAAGATCTGAACGGACGAAACTACTCATGGTGTCAGTGACCTGCCAGTGTTCAAAGGTCGAAGATTCTGTCATTTAGGAAGTAATGTAACGAGTGAAAAAGGCTTCAAAAGCCGTCTTGACTGAGGGAAGATCTGCAGTTGTCCCGTATGTACTCGGTGTGAGTAACGGGAAGTCGCCTCCGAGGGTTTTTAAGCCCTAAACGGTTGTCGCATGGCAGTCCGAGTCTTTCTAGCAACGAGACCCTCATTCAGGAACTTCCCTTCTCCGTCTTTTCTTCTTTTCCGGCCTATACTCGGTCCCGCAGAAGAATCATCGGGCACGTCAAGTGACTGCTTTTTGATCCGATGTTAACTAGCCTCACACACTCATCTCACTGTGCAGACGTATCCCGATCTCTAGCTTCATCCAGGTCGACCTCTTCATTCAGTCCACAGCGCCCTCATCACATGTCTACAGGTTATTGTCGGTTTGTGAAGCTTGAAACCAGGTCGCTTCTTCGTTTAGTGCACTGGAAAACTTTCATTCTTTCGGTTCGACTAGGTCCCATCTTCGTGATATACGGACTACTGACAAGTGCTTTTTGCGGGTGACCATCCATTCTGTGCCGTCAAATGGATATGCCGACACCATCATTACTGCGCGGCAACCGCCGCCTTCTTTCGTGTCTTTCTCTTTTACTAGGGATTCTCACCTCAACTGTTCTCCTCGGTGGCGTTCGAGATGACTCCCTGAACTTGGGTCTGGTCATTCATGCAAGAGCGGCAGAGTTGCGAGGGTCACCGTCAACGGAAAATGAATCTTCTGTGAATCCGGAAGTCGGGGCACCCCCGAAGCCAGAGAATGAAGAGATTTCTTCCGAGGGGTCTAGGCCGGAGTTTCCTACCACTTCTGAATATGATTCTGCCAAAACAAATGTACAAGAAACTTCCGAAGAAGGGAGTAAACAGCAAGAGACTGCTGAGGTGTCTTCTTCAGATCAGCAAACCGCGTCTGAGCAACCTGTCGCCAATGGCTCTCCGGAAACATCTAGTGAAGCTTCCATGACTGAAGATTCCGGATATTATGCTCAGGAATCATCAGAACAAGACTATAGTGGCGATGAGATTTATGAGAGAACGGGAGCTGCTGACGATGAGGCGGATTATGAACAGTGGGTCACAGCCTTTGATATTCCTGAACAACTCCGAAAGCGCATCGAGGGAGATGATCCTATGTATTACAATCTTATCTTAGAAGAAAGATTGTATCTTATGGATGCGCATACCGATGAAGGGGAAGGAGGGGCACATAAACAAGCGGAAGATCCGAATAGTCTCTTAGTAGCCAAGAAGAATGGTGTCTATGCTGTATGTTACGCGCGCACTGAGGAAGATATATGGGACCGCTGTGCTCATGCTGCAGAAGCAGCTGAAGGAATTTACATTCAGATGCAAGATATGACGGATTTCGGGAGAATGGTCGACCCGGATGAGGGAGTCGATCCCTCTACTGTCAAGGCAGCACTGACCGAAGAACATTACACACGTTCTCTGCGAGATTTAGGAAAGTCGTGGTTCAACAATATCAAAGATATGAAAGATATGACAGGTCTAAAGGTCGCTGGTATATGGTTCGGCCCCCCGGACTACGATAAAATCGACACGCTTCTCAAAAAGTACCCTGACGTCTTCGATGGAATTTACGTTGATTGGGAAGATGGTGTCGGAGCGTGTGTTGACAAGGTAAGGATGGTCACCTTGGCAACGTCACTCCTCTGCCAAAGAAAGACTCTTTTCTTTACCTTAGCTTCTTCCCCGCCTTAAAAATCTCTCGATGACCCCTACTGAGAGATGGGCTTTTCACTTTCCTCGAGTTCTTTCTTCAGATGGATTAGACGGGTCTCCCCCCCTTTCTATCCTCCGGCGGTTCTTTCAGACCGATGGTAGGAAAACCAGTGAGTGTATGGCTTTTCTACCCTTCATGGATGTCTTCACTCTAAACTCTCTCAGGTCTGCAAAGCACCCTTAGCCTGGAGATCGAATGTGTCCGTCACTCAATGAAAAGCTGTCTAGCAGTTGGTGTAGCTCCAAGTATTTTCCGTACCTAGGTATTCTTCCATGCATCTCTACGCCGTCGGATTTGTGTTCTGTTGTCGAAAAGAGAAAGCTTTTTTCCGTTTTTCGTCCCTTTTCTCGTTTACAGTTGACAAATCCTCCACGGACAACTTCAACAGGAGAGACGACTGCCTGGGCTGAAAACCTCAACTTCTTTTTCCGGTATTACATGGGAGGTCAAGATTCGAAGACATGCCTTCTTGAAGATCAGTCACCCTACTCTTTCGACACCTACGTCCGAGCCGAACGAGGTAAGCCGGTTCCCCTGTCCGGACAAGGGACAGCGTCAATCCCATTTTAGCAGAAGAACCTTCAGCAAGCAGTCGACCTGATACTTTTCCATCATTCTTAGAGATAGGTAACGTTCTCCGTCAAGACGCCGATTTCTCTTCACTCTTCTACTGTCCCGGGAGCGTACCGCTCTCTCACAGAATAGGTGTGCGTCTCTTTCAGGCTTCCATTGTATGAAAGGAGGGGCAAATGCCACTCCGTAGGAGTTGGCGTCTATCGGTTTTGCGTGCTTCTTTTTCTTTCCGGCTCTTTCACACCTTGCTTAGTTGCTAATTCACATGGGGCGTCACATTCATGTTTCTTGTTTGCTTTGTTTTCCTTTTAACAGAGATGAAGGTTCCTGAGGAATGGGTCCCTGCATTCCCTTGTTTCGCTGGACACCAGGGTCGATGCTATCGCGCCTTCCGAAAAAATATCGCGTCTGCATGCGATCCAAGTCAACAGCGCTTTATGTTTGCTCCCTACGAAAGAACTTCTGATAAACTGCTTACCATGTTCAAAGAAGGCTGTCGCGGTCTCGGTTATGAAGCTCCCCCACAGTACGATATCGTTCAGTACGTCTAACGATAGAGATCGATCGCCCCGTATATAATAAGAAAGCTCAGCAACCAATTTCCGTACTCCAAGAGGAACACCTATCTACAGAGACCTGCCTCCGACCCTGTTAAACACCCATGCATTTGTCAGCAGTAACGGTCGTCTGTGTACCTGAGACAGGGCGTCGTTCATCCACTCTTGCTTACTTCAAAAGTTCTTCATTCCTTCCTTCTCACATATATTTTTGCAGATCACTTATTATCACACCTGGTACATCGGCACCTTTATGATCGTGGGCCCTCCCTTCCCCGGTGGCGCGATGATGGAGAGGCATCCATCCCCCATGTTCACTTCAGCTGTACTGGCTGTCTGCCAGCACTCCGTGAAAGTCGTATCTATGCCCATATCTAGTCTAAGTTCACTTTCCAGCTTTCTCCGTTGTGATTGTCCGCGTTGCTTGCTTGATTGCGTAATCGCCTATGACAGCTACTTTAGACAATAGAGGAAAATGCATGAGCTCAACTCAACAGTCGAGAAAAAGAAAACTACGAAGTCGAGAAGAGAAGTACACTTCTCCGTCCTTTACATCTTATGTATGAACCTCATCAAACAGGTCATTCATTCATAGTCGTGACGTTTCTGGTACGGACCTCTGAAAGAAACCTCGAGCTTGCCGAAGTGCGTACAAACAAACTCATTCTTTGTGCTAGGAATCCTACAGTCGTATTCTAGTCCGTGAAACAATAATGTATCCGAGCGACCACGGGAGCACCAACACAAACTAAGAGACTGTCTATTTGCCTCAACAAAGAAAAGGAGCTCGGCTCGTCAAGCGCTGGTTCCCTTCTCCAACTCTCTTGACTCCTTCAAAAGTCACGATGTCTTTCGAACAGGCGTATTAACAGTCGAGAAGCGCATTGCGTTCACTTCCATCATACATACACACTGAGGATGATGATGGTCATAACTGACATGCAATCACGGGGGTCTGTCAGGAATGAGTAAATAAACATCTTACGACCTCGTATCCAAACCAAAGTAACCGTGAAGAAGTCTTCTTTGGTTGGTCATACATAGAGACTGTAGCAGTCTCGCGTAAACGTACATGGAAACACATTCTTAGACTTCATGAGAAAACAGCCTTCCTCCGCTTGAAGACAATAATGGAATTCTCCATAGCATCTCAGAGAAAAGGCACAGCACAATCGAGATCATCGACAGATAATGTCCATTGTACAATTCAGATAGCTGCCTTGTTACAAGGGGACTGACTCGTCCGCCCTATCTATTGTTTCACATCCAGGCCAGTTGATCGTGTTAGAAATTCTTAGATAGCCATGACCAAATCATGTGGAGGAAGGCCCTGACCAAACCCAGCACAGGTGTCATTCAGAAGAATTCGCATGCTTTCCGATGCTCGATCGAAAGGAGAGAACACGAACCGCTGACTTTCACCACATGCGTCCTTCGCGTGTTGAGTTATGCTACGGTAACACCGGCCCTCTAATCCACCGAAACAAGGGAAAGTCACATTCCATCCGGGTGGTGGCATGAGTTCTGTAAGGTAAATAAACAGCACAAAAAAAAAGAAAACACGGCGCACGAACAAGGTTAAATAGACCCTGCTGTCTTCCATCAAACTTTGCAGAGGATGACAGAGTGATACAAGAATCCCTGTTCCTCCCTGCACACGATTATCAGCAAAGAAAAGGCTCTCCATTTGGATGGAGATTCCACACGGATTAGAGACAGCAAGCTTAACTACTGAGTCGAAAACAGCGGCGGTTGAGGTGTGATAAGCAAGCTAGCTACCCTCCTTCTCTACTACAATGTTTACATGACCGGACCACAACCATCTCAGTTCTGAATAAAGCTCCAGAGTGTGCTGGACGGAGACAGAGAGTTGAAGACTTCAAACTGAAAGATCTCTACATGTCAGACACTGACCTCGATTGCCGTCGTTGATGAACGGCTCAGCAGTGTAGGGGAGACCGTTGCCGGGCAGGTGGCAGGCACGGATATCCTGGCCTCCAGTGTAGTACCGCATGAAGAATTTCTTGGGATCCGCCCATGCTGTCTGTCGCCCTCTCCGGTTGAATCGGGGGGGTGTCTTTAGCTGAGGCATCCACGTAAGACAGCATTCCAACGCAGATTTGGAGAAAGAATGACTCGGGCACAATAAATTTGCTTCCTGAACACAGCGCGGTGCAAATGCTTTGCCTTCAAACCACGGAGCAAGTTGTGGGTATCGCGCTCCGGTTTGACAGGTTCACTATAGAATAGAATCTCTGCAGCCGGTCAAACAGCTGCATCAAACAACCGATCATCTGTCAAACGTTCATCTCTGTCAAAGAGGGAAAGCCTGTGCCTCCGGCACCTTGCGCAAGCTGTTGCAAACTACTTTCTAAGATGTGCTCTGGCTGATGAAACACCCACGGTCAGCCGGTCCAGCAAAGATTTAGATATCATCGTGAAAAAGACAGTTGTTGGACTGCCGGGGTATGAAATTGCAACTAAGACTTGCCCTCCTCGTTACCTCTGCATCCAACAGCAGCGGCCGACTGGGAAGAACGTGGTCTAGGCAATACGCTCGGCAATCTCTCGAGATACAATTACGAGTAGTCACGGAGGGGTCCCCTCTGCAAGCGACAGAACTGAATGTGTCCGATTGCGTCGCCTGCTTTCTTACCTTTGTCATGCAAGCTCCTACACCTGAATCCCAGTCGACAAGAATCCCATCAAAGACTCCTGGATTCTTCTGAAGAACAGCATCCATCTGATCGAAATCCGGGGGACCGAACCAGAGACCTCCTACGCTGAGCCGTGTGCGGTTCTTCAACTCAGAGATGGTTTCGAACCACTCGGAAGGAAATGGTTGACGAGATGTGGAGTAATGCTTTGCGGGCAGAGAGACATCTTGAATGGCGGGATTACCGATTTCGTCGTCGTCATGCCTACCAAAATCTGTCATGTTCACCATGGGAATGTACACTCCATCTCCGAGCGTTGCAGCGTCAGAGCAGCGTTCGAGAATATCTGCTGTCTCCGTTGCATAGCAGTAAGAGAAAACACCATTAAAGGAGCTGACCACTGGAAGCGGCTTTTCTGTCGCGTCCTCTTCGTTAGGAAGACCCCCACTTCTTTCAACCGGCGGCTCGTCGACCTCCCCGTTTGCTTGCCTCTCCTCCATCAAAACATAATCGTAGTAGTCGATGTTGGTTCCCGGGATCACTTTCCTGTATTGCTGTGGAAGATAATATTGAAAATCGAAGTTATGGTGACCATCTTCACCGTGATGATAATGGTCGTCGTCTTCCACTTCATCTTCTTCAGGTTCGACCTCATCGTCATCTGTTGGGTTCGGATCCTCGGGATCACCCTCCTCCTCGGTGGGTTCTTCTGTGATTACAGACTCTTCCTTTGTCTCAGGGGCGGCTTCCTTTTCATTCTCTTGTTCCAGATCCCTGTCCTCGAGCTCGTCTAGAGGGCCTGATGGCAAGATACCATTGCCTGTATTGTACGGGTCCTTGTCCTGTTTCCGTTCAACGGGAGACTCTTCAGCTGAAGGACTCGGGGGAGAATCGATCTTTGCTTCCCTCTCAGGTCGTTTCTTGTCAGAGCCCGCAGAATTACTACTGGTAGCTTCCTCCTTCTCCTCTTGTCCTCGGTCAGACTTCAAATCAGTTGCCCTGATAGCTCGGTCTTCTTCGTCGTCGTCCTTCTTTAGTGCGGACAATTCCGGCAGAGAAGGAAGAATACCGGAGCGCTCTCCGACCTCATCTGCGCGTTGAAGAAGACGTAGTACGCTGCTACTGGGGAGGGCGGCAGCGACCGTCCCATCCAGCGAAACGCTGAACCAGAACGAGCACTGGACAAAAAGGCCAAATGTAACTGAGAGCCATAGGTTCATTCTGCCATTGGCAGAACAAACGTCGGTAGCTAACGCCATAGGTATAAAGGTTTCAAGCGTTGGGTGAATGCTTGACTTTTTCTCTTTGAAAACGCGCACGTAGTTGTAGTCCTGGAAGAGTCTGACGACTGTCTTGACCAAGAATCGCCTTAGACGGTTCTGGAAGGAAGGGAAAGAGAAGAGATTCAGCTACCTGCACCTGGCCGACTGCACCGAGGGTGCTTTCTAGGCAATTCGATGAACATATCTCAAGATTTCGAAAAAGCTGTCCTCACACCGCGAAAGAAGTGACTGCAGTGTTTCCGCAACATCTCGAACTGAGCTCTGCGTGGTTAACCCGTGTGCTCCGGATCCGGATGTGCTCGATGAACGGCTGTCTCGCTCTAGAACACGTGCAACCTCGTCCAAGGGAGTCCATCCTGGTATAACACTATGAAAGTCTAACTAGCTGCAGTCATACCCGGTTCCGTAGGACTCCCGAGAGAGACTTCTGCTAAATTTACGCGACTACCCTAGGTTGTGATGATACCGTCTGCATTCCCAGCTCGACATCTTTGTATGGACGAACCCTTCACGCGCGCCGAACACATGTCTTCGGGCAGCAGGGGAACACGCAACAGGTGAGGAGTCGGAGTCTGTTCTATGAGATTACAGGAGTTTTCTCTTTGTTAGTTGTGACGGAATAGAACAACTGACCTGCCTGAAAAGTACCTGGGGATGCAGCTGCTATCCCTGCGGTTTTACTCTCTGCGCCCAAAATGCTTGTGCGAACGAACGCTGCCGATCACAGCGAGATGTCCGCAAGTTCTAGCGAAGGCGTTCTTCCCTTCAAGCGGGAAGGTCCTGAACACTTTATTAACAGGTATCTGAACCAATCCAGCAGAAGACTTCAGCACAAGTTCCTCGCCTCTTTTCATCCGACCAGATGACTCGTCACGGGACAAGGATAGGGTTTCGAGATGTGAGTCGTGATTTCTGCAGTTTTCTCTTCGTTTTTCGCCCGTCTCGAGGAGGTCGCGTGATGTCCCAGTCAAGCAAACTAGCTGCGGCATCTCTTCCTGTCTCCCTTTCGGCTATCTTCTGTCAATTCTTTCTCTGCTGTCTCTCCGCGGCACCGTTCTTCATTCTCCATCCATTTTAAGGCAGGAGCCCAGCTGAGTTGAGTGTGCCATACACATCTGTTCTCGGTCGGGCGGCGTCCTTCGTTCCTCGTTTGTCTTTTCCTGGATTTCCGTAGACCCGTCGTTCCCTTCCTACCTTGTCTATTCATGGCGTGTGGTATCCTGTCTTGTTCCACTGAGAACGCCATCACGATAAACTCCTCGGGTATAGAAACGCCCAGGCAAAGAGACATGCGAGTGTTGTCGTCGTCTACATTTGAGTGAGGCGGGATGGGAACTTCCATGGATGGGTGATAGGCACTTCCCTTCTGTGAAGCCAGTAGACCTCTCTCTCATGAATCTTTGTTGGAACTTCTTCTCTGATCAGAAAGTTGAGAGACACTTCCTACACAGTCTCCATTTGTCTCTTCGGTCTTTCAAACCCCAACAATTGAGATTTCAACCAGCCAGCCATCCAGCTAGTTCTGGCTTCACTGACTCCCTTTTTCAACACACGCGGCTTTGGCTACTATAGCATCTCTTAGATCAATGTTTCTCAATGGCGGGGGATCGCTTTCTTCAGAATGACAACACGAGCCACGGCTATTCCCCAGCAGCTGAAGATGAGGATGTACGGGAGTTCTCTCCATCGTCAAAAGGAACAGGGGGAGACACCGGTCTACGAGGACGGAGTCAAGAAGACCGGGAACGTCAGCGGTTAACAGCACAAAGTCAGGATGACGAGGAGAGCAAAGCTGATGTTCGGCGTATGGCCCGCCTATTCTTATTGATCGGAATTGCAACAACCTTCCCGTGGAATAGTCTTCTGACAAGTTTACCTATCTTTACCATTACATACTTCCCTACCTACAAATGGGGGATGTGGACGTAAGTGTCTTTTCTTTCGAAGTCGCCTCATCAAGAGAAAGCGAAAAGGATGAAACTGCTTGTTTTTCTTGTTTCTGTATGTACACACATAAATAGTCATGCATACGGTCTCATCCGCTTTTCAATGGAAGACAGACATACTCAGCTCTCAGCGATTGCCCTCTCATCATAATTAGCTGTAGGGAAGTGACGGTATATTTCCGGAGTATGTTAGAAAAATCAAGCTAAGATAACACTCGGTTAGGTGTATTTCTTGGGATAGAGGAGAGCAGGCTCAAAGCAATCGTCTCTATGTATATATGCTTTCAAGTAATGATCTATGGGGACTCTCTCACACTCTTTCCTATGGACATTCCAAAGTGATCAAGATGTAAAAGAGAAGAAAGAAGTTTCTGTCCTCTTGAAGCTTTCATCCAACCATCATCATCATCATCTTGCAGTGGACAAAAGTCTTATCTGCTCTTTCTCCTCCCCCTTCTTGACTTTCCACGACGACACCATAGATGTAATAGCTAGGCACGGAGTGTATGTACACCTCGTAAACACCCTGACTACACAACTGAGGGGTGATTTATCCCTTCTTTGTGTATATGCAATTACTCAGAAGTACTTGACACGTATGGAGACAGACGACATTATGATACCTACAAGAAGTTCTTCAAGTAAAACACCCCTGTCTATCTATCCCTTCTCTTCTGTCTCTCTACCCGACTTTACCTACTTCTCCTATCTATTTTAACCACCCCAAGTCATTTCGCCTCAGTTCCCCACCTCCCTCGACGTCACATTTACTTTCCTCTATCTATCTTTCTTTCTGGCTTGTCTTCTTTCTCGCTTCTCAAAATCTTTTCCTATCCATTCTGTCTGTCCTTTTCGCTCCTCTTAAGTCTGCCGGTCACTCTCTTCTTCTCTATCTCACTCCTCGTCTCCCGCGCTTTTCTTTTCTCACATTGTCCTGGGTTTCTGAGAAGATCTGATCAAAGACTTCTCTTCTTCTTTTGTCTCTTTTTCTTTTTCTTCTTCCTATTCAGAGCCCAGATCAGTGCAGGAGCTAACCTGTTAGCTCAGCCTGTCCTAAGGTGGCTCATGCGTCGGGTGACCCTTGGGTCATGTTACCTTGTGTCGACCTCTCTTCTTTTGGTCTCCACCATTCTTGTACCTCTCTTGGGATATTTCTTCCAGAAAACTCCAACAGGGTTCGTCTTAGCCTTATCGTCAATCTTCCTCCTCGCAAGTGCTGCAGCTTCACTTCAAGCAACTGCCTTTGGTACGCCTATCTACCTATCTTTAATCTATCTATCTATCTATGATACATACACGTTCCCCCACACGGGTCTTGAGAGATGTTCTATACGCGTATACCTCTCGGTCTCTATGTCTGTTTCAAACACTTCTGTATAGGGAGAGGGAGAGATAGAGACTTGAAGAAAATTCCAAGTATCGATTCTATCCAGAATGTTTTCTCCCTACAAGTGAAGTGACACTTTCCTACTATGTCACGATAGAGATTCTATCTAGGGTAGGTGGGCTATGCGCTACCTCTTCTTTAGCAAAGACTCTCGTATGAATGATCTAGGGTAGTAGGTGATATGTCCTTCCAAATAGACTATGTAGATCATATCAGATACAAAGGTACACATAGGTACACACATACGCATACACGTATCTCTCTCTCTTTGTCATGGGCTCTTCTCTTCTTTTCTTTCTTTTTGCTCCTCATTCATGATGGCGAGACACTCCATTGCGTATGGATTCTCCCAGATCTTCTTGAAAGTGCATGCAGTAGAAACACCCCTACTACCGACGATTCTACAACAGTATGCTGCGTGCACATACTTCTACCTCTCGCTCATATGCGATTGATAGATTAAAGATAGATAGAGAGATAGATTAAAGATAGATATAGATTAAAGATAGAGAGATAGATAATACTACCTTTACCTCTTCTTCTTATCTGGAGAATCTTTATTCTTTTGCATGCTGACAGCGTCAATTTCTTCTTCCCCGTGTGAGTTTGTCAGTATACTTGTCCTTGTCCTTTCTACTTCTTCTTCTTCTTTTCTCACGCGTCTTCTCTTTTTATGCCTATACTTCTTTGTCTGTCTGTCTCTTCTGCCAATTTTATACTTCCCTCTCTTCACACATACTTACCCCTCACTCCAATGAAGATCCTTATATACATATATATACATATATATAGATATACAGATATATCTACACAACTACATATACATCCATATACACATATATATATATATATATGTGTGTCTGTACGTATCAGTAGATATATAGACAATACACCTCATGACATAAGAGAAATAGACGGATGAATTTCTTTCTCATCCTTCCTCCGTGATATATCCAACAAACCCCCCCAATCCACTGTGGCGATCCGCTTCTTCTTGTTCTTTCTCTTGACTTTCATCTTCTTTGTCTTTTTCCTCTTTCTTTTAGTGCTATCAGCGGCTGTGCCTGATGAGCGCTATCTCTTTCGATTCTTCGTGGGCCAAGGTGGGGCAGGGGTTCTCGCCGCTGTATGTGGAATTTTGCCTTATCTTGTCAAGCGTCTTATCCCTTCTCAAGCCATCTCGACTTTCTCCTTTATCCAAACAAGTCCAAGTGTTCTTCTTCCTTTCTCGGAGCCTTTTAACAATACTACCACCCCTTCTTCTTCTTCCTCTCTCCCGTCTTTTCCTGGGATAATGCTTCAGCTGGATTTGGAACAGAAGGGAGGGTTTGCGCAACGAGAGACCACGAATCTTAGTCAGAGTACAGGGACTTCTCTTTCGGATGATAACGATGATAAGGAAGAAGTTCGATGGTCGTTATATAGCTCGGTCTTTGTCTTTTCTATCTGTATTTGTATTCTCTTGATCTGTGCTTTCTCCTATCGTGCCTTGAAATCTTCACGGCTCTTCTCGCATCTTTTAGAACACCCTCAATCTACCTCCTCTTCTTCTTCTCCTCCAGCGACAAGGAGAGTCCCTTATGGACTCGATGGAGAAAGAAGAAGAGGAAGAGAAGAAGACCAGGAAGACCAGCAGGGAAAGAAGAACAAGAAGACAAGGACAGCAGGAAGAAAAGGTGCTTCTCATGAAGAAGAGACCATTCCTCTTGCTGAAGATGAAAGCCCACCACATCGTCGTAGAGGAGAAGAAAGAGAAGAAGAAGAAGAGAGAAGAAGAAGGTGGATGAATGATGAGAATGTGAATGGCGCGACACTCAATGACGTTTCTCCTATGAAACGACAAATGAAAGGAAAGGGGCATGAAGAAGGAGAAGAAGGAGAAGGAGATCTACATGTATCAGTCATCCCAGTCGGAGAGAAAGAGAAGGACAAGGGGGCGAAGACATGGGCAGACAGAAGAGTGCAAGCAGAAATTAGAAATGCCTTTCTTGTCTTCTTTGTCTCGGGAGTTCTCTTCCCAGGTATCTCTCTCTTCCGTTCTTCTCGTCTTCTTGCCTCTCTCTATCGCATGCACTATCGAAGAAGAAAAATAAATCCACAGGTTCCAAACCGAGTGTGTCCCCTTGTAGGCAAACAAGACAGTTCAATCTATGGCTTTATCTATCTATCTTTGATCTATCTTCAATCTATGGCTTTATCTATTTATCTATCTTTAATCTATCTTCAATCTATCTATCTATCTTCATGTGTACCGATCGAAGTCGAGAAGACATGCAATATACCATGTATATAAATATATATATCTATCTATATGTATATATCTATATGTGTTGACCTAGTGCTTTATCATTGGCAACCCAAAGGTCTCTGGAAGGCAAAAGAGGGAGTGGGAGAGGGGGGGGATTTCGACGGCTTTGATAGAAGTATTCTCTATAATAGAGACTATACACATCCTATACTATAAGTCGCTTTATTCCTACTGGGATTGCCGATGATATAGAAGGAGATCTTTCAGAGAGGAATGCTTTCTATGGAAGACCGGGTTAGGAGTGGTAGGGATTGTTTTGAGAGGAGGGCAGGTGCTTGAGAGACTTCTTTCCATACAAAAGGTACGAGTGTTGAAGACCTCCTACAGCTATACATACAGCTATACAAATAAATCTAACAATGATCTATATATATATATATATATATCTATATATATATCATTCTTATATATATATATATATATGTATCAGCCATGGCGAGATCCGGGTAGATGAAGGTTTCATGTGGCTGTCTTCTTCTTCTTCTATTTCACCTTTACCTTTCGAGTCTGTAGATATAGACCTGCCAGGAGCATATATATATATATAGATAGATAGATCGCTATATATCCCTGATGACATGCTAAGATGAGAATGATCTGTCTATCTTCATTTGCACATGCACAGTTATCTTCGTGTCTATATACCGAAATATCTGATATTTTAAATATGTTTACTGTTTGCATGCGTATCTTTGTGTCCTTCCTACAGCGGCGTCAGCAGAATGGCGACCTCCATCGACGTCTCCCCCTTCGCCTACAGCTAGCTTCATTGAATCGACAGCTACAGCAGCAGCAGCATCGACAGGAGCAGCAGACGGCGTGTTTTCTTCTTCTTTTCTTCCTTCCTTTCTTTCAACTTTTCTTACAGCACAACAACTTCAACTTGCACTTGCGTCGTGCTTTCAAGTAGGCGATCTTATCTCCCGTGTTATGGCTAGGTGGTTTCTCTTGTTTGATACCTCCACACATTCTTCCTCTTCTTCCTCTTCCTCTTCTACTCATCAACGGGAGGCATCTACGGGTAGGAGAGGGGGGACAGGGACATTGGACAATCGATTTGGAGAGGATGAAGTGAATGGACAATCGACGATAGGAAAGACGGAGAAGAAGGAAGGCAATCCGGACAATGAAGAAGAGGAAGAAGATGGAGAACATAGACGAGACAAGAGAAAGATGAAGTCTGAGAGAGAGAATGACATACAACATAATAATGACGATGTGAATTTAATACCCCATAGAGATGGCTCCAAAAGCTCGCCATTAACTATACCAGTGGTATGTACAGTCAGGCTAGTTCATTTCCCTCTCAAAGTCTATGTGCACAGTCTCCACGGGATTTCTTTCCACATAGGCGTACATACACATATAAACAGGGAGATCTATCTATTTGTCTATCTGTCTACCCACGACACACCAGCCTTTCTTCTATAGCTGGTCTACCGCATGCACCTATCTTTTCAGCATGTCCTTCGGTCCTACCATATACGACATAGGTCTGTCTGCCTGTCTATCCACTCATCAAGACACGTGTAGGCGAGACGCGTGTACCGCTCTACACAGGTGTGTATATCTAGTCAGTAGAAGAAGGAGATGAAAGGACACGTAGAAAGAGAGAGATCGAGCTACTTCCAAAGAGGCACAGGTCACATGTAGGACTCGTCCAGCCCATCAATCAAATCTGAGAGAGATGTCTCGTATCCACAAGTAGAATGAAGAAAAATCCACCTAGGTGTCTGTCTCTCTATCTGTACACACCTATATCTGTATAGACATATATATATATATATACATCTATATATATAGACAGAGGAGACTTTATACATATGAAAGCATGGTATCTATCGATTCACTACGACTTTAAGGCGCTAAATCCTGACGTCTACGCTATTCCAATGCCACCTGGCTGGGTCATAAATCTCTGTCTACATGTGCTATCTGAACAATGGAGAGACCTGATCTTCTTAGAGTACAATACGTAGTGCATGTGTATGTACAGGTGAGGGAGGGCCACGTATTGTTCTGTCAGTGTGTCGGTAGACATTATATTCAAATACGAGGTTTTCTGTCTATCTTTCGTTATCGTTCTTCAATCGAGAACGATCTATCTATCGATCGATCTATCTATCTATCTATCTTGAGCCCGTCTATCTTTTAATCAATCTATCTATCTGTATCTTTAATCCATCTATCTCTGATCCATCTATTTATCTATCTCTCTCTCTATTCATGTATTGACGGGCCTGTGTATACATCTGTTTGCATTGGTACATCTATTGATACACATGATATTTCATATTCATATATAGAGAGAGAGGGAGAGACAGATAGGACGGATGCTTACGCACCTTCAACTGAAGAAGAAGAAGCCCACATGTTTCAACATGTCTTTTCATTCCTTCCTTCTTTTCTTGTCTTTTTCGATTCTTTCTTTTCCTTTTCTAGGCTCTGCGTTTTCTGTTCATTCCTCTCTTTCTCATCTCTCAGCTCGCGACTCTCCCTCCTTCTTCTGTTTTGCCTTCTTCTTTCTCTTCTTCTTCTTCTTCCGTGTCTACTGTGGACAATGAGGACCCAACATCTCCAAACCACCCCCATTCGATCTTCTCTAAAAGAAGACAAGATGAAGAATATCGAAGCGGAAGGAGACTATTTTCTGATACCTTTTCTATTAGTTCTTCGCATCCCTCCCCTCTACGTCTATCTACAAGAGACGGAGACTCTTTCTCTCAGCCACGCTTTGGTCCGGAAGATTCTCAGCGAAATCCTCTTCATCTGACGCCCCCTTCAAGTTCGGGTGTATCTACACCTCGTCAAGATCTCTCTGAGGTGATGCCTTCTTCTTCTTCTCCTCAAACTTCAGCAAGCTTTCTAGATTTAAGTTTAAGTGTAGATCATGACGCATACCTCGATTCACTGTGGCGATCTGAAGAGGAGGCTCTCCAGAAAATGGAGGAGGAGAAAAAGAAGAAGAACCGTCTACATGGCGGGGTAGAAGAAAGAGAAGAAGAGGGCTTTGCGAAGAAGGATAGAGATGTATCAGAAAGACCACGATCTCTTCTCTTGGCGAAAAAGAGGAGAAGACTTTCCTCTACTCATCATAGACCTTCTTCAGAAATGCCTAAGAAGACCCCTAGGACAACGACCTCTCCTAATCTGCATTCTTCTTCTTCTCCTTTCTCGTCGCCTCCTCGTCTTTTATTCGGAGAGTTCAATACACCTTCACATTCTTCTTCTTCTCCTCCTCCTAGTCATCCCGATTCACATCCACATCATTATCATCCTCGTGACGAAGAAGAGATTCTTGCTTCTCTGTTTTCTTCTTCTTCTCCGTCTTCTTCTTCTTCTTCCTCTTCTTCTTTTATCCCTTTCTCCTCTCCGTCACAAGAGGTCCCTAACCCTTCTTCATTTTCTTCTCTCTCGAGTCATGTGGCATTTTCAGGAGAAAGAAAGAGTGATCTTGATCGCAGTGGAGGAGATGTGAAGGACTTCTTCTTCTGGTTCCTGTCTCTCGATCTTGTGCGTATTCTTCTCGTTCTTCTTCTTGCGTTTACCAATGGTCTCTATTCAACTATAGCGATTCTCAATGCAAATGCTTCGGCGCATGCAGCGGCTCTCTTACATCACTCTTTCTATCGGAAGAAGAAAGCCTACCCAGCTTGTTCTTCTCCCTCTTCTTCTTTACTTGGGAGAAGGAGAGAAAGAGAGAGTGAAGAAGACAACAGCGATCTCTCTAAAAGGCAGAAAGTGGAAGATCAGGTCACTACCCCTACGTCTTCATCTGTTCAGACACCCTCCGATCCAATGGACGAGGGAGAGAAAGAAACGTCGAGAGAAAGAAGAGAAAGAGATCGATTCCATAGGAATTATCGTCATCGTGAGAATGAAGATATAGAGAAAGCCCAAGAAGAGGAAGAAGAAGAGGAAGAAGAAGACGTCCAGGAGACCTATCTAATAAGATCTTCATCTCTGTATGTTCCCATAGTACCTGAGAGAGAAGGCTCGGGTGTGCAGGAAGAAGTGATTCAGAGGGCTAGACAAAAAGTCGCTTTTGCTGTCAATGTCGCCGTAGTAGCCGGTCTATGCGCGGGAAGTTGGAGCGGCGCCGCCCTACAGTTCTGTCTACCTCGCACTATGTAAAGAAAAAGAAACGGAGAGAGAAGAAAAGAAGAAGAAGGAAATAGAAGGAGAGAAGAGAGGAAGAAGATATTTCGTACTCTAGAAAGAAAAAGAAACAGAGAGAGAAGAAAAGAAGAAGATACCTCGGACTAAGTAAAGAAGAGACAGGGAGAGAAGAAGAAGAGCAACAAGGTGAAGAACACATAGAAAAGACAAAAAGAAGAATCTTTCTTCTTCTTCTTCTGTCTTTAAAGGCGCTTCTATGAATGTACAGACACCTACTTGATACACAGGGATAGTCAGATGAGAAGGCAAGATGAAGAAGAAGAAGAAAACGTTGACAAGGGGAAGGTCTCTCAACTTCTTCTTCTTCACCTTGTATTGAGCTTACTCGAAGACGCATGCCGCCTAGTCGACTCTTCTATGATAGACATCATTCAAACACATCAAATTGCATATATATATATATATATATATGTGGATGATATGTGTATAGTTCTCCATATAATACATATATACAAATATGTATATATGGTGTATGTATTATATATGTGGCCACTGTATAAGAGAATTACATATGTATATATGTATATATAGATGTGTATATACAGGTGTGTATTTCCCATATTTGAGATAAACAAATCGTGGGTGTTCTGTTTGCAAGTGTGGATGAATGATCAGAGCACTTCTCTCTTTCTTTTTGCATTTCCATTTTCTGCATGCATTCTTTTCACAGATCGATCGACATAGAGAACTCATCTCTAATACGTCGATCTACCTCTCGATGTATGTAAATGTCAGTCTATCTCTCTCTCTGTGGGGAGATGTCTATCATGTCTATATATCTAGGTATCACCTATCTATTTACGTGTGTGTATGTGTATGGGTCTGAATGATGAAAATCTATTGTGTCTCTCTACTTCCCTTTCACCTCAAAGCTGGGGAGGAGAAGAAGAAGAAGCCCGCCTGGATGGCTGTCCCACACTCCCACCTACCTACAGGCACATACTCTCTGATGTCTCATTCATCCGCAGTCTCACAGGAATACCAGCCTACATAAAGAAAGAGAAGGGGATAGATAGAGAGGTTAAAGATTGATAGATGTACGGATATACAGAGTCAGATATAGAGGTGAGACATCTAGATTGTTTATAGTGTTTATGCAGACTGAAGTTGTCGTTCTCTCTCTCTGTCTTTCTTTCTTTCTCTCTGTCTTTCTCTTTCTCTGTGTGTCTGTGTATTTCTCTTTGTTTTGATGTGGAAAATAATGTGAGGGAGGGACGTAGTGGAGCACGTCTCAACATTTCCATAGTCATCCTTCCTACGAGAGAGAGAGAGAGACTGGTATAGATGTATTCGTTATGTGTATCTCTATCGATTCTATTCCTTACATACAGTAGAGAGGAAGAAGGTGATGGGGTACGTCGTGACACGGAGAAATGAATGGGGAGAGAGAAGACCTCCTCAGTTCATCGACTTCGAGGTATATATATATACCTAGGTATGAATATGTATGTATGAGTATATATATATACATAATCCATTCATTCCTTCCTTCATTCATAGGAGCGAACGCCCGGGGAGGAAGGCGGTGATCCATCACGAGGTGGGAATTGTCAAAAGATCAACTTTCGCTTGAAGAATTCTAGGCAAGAGAGGACGAGAAAAAGAGTTAGGAGATATGCCTTTAAAGAACACATACTTCTTTCTCCCTTCTCTCTTCTTCTGTCTGTCTGACTCTTTCTCTGTGGGACAAGATGGGTGTGGTCCTGCAGTCCCTGACTTGTCTATCTCGCCTTTCTCTGTTGTCTCGACCCTAGTTCATTAGTGAAGATCATCTCTCCTACCTAACTCTCTCTCTCTCTCTATATATATATATATCTGTGCACCTATTTATAAGGCGAGAGACATACAGAGCTCCCTGTTGAAGCTTGTCTATCGATTTATCTTAATCTTCTAATTGTCCCTGGAATTGAACCTCCTTATCTAAACTCCTCCCCATCTTTCTCGTTGATCTCTGCTCTCCTCCTTATCTTATCCTGTCATGATCTTATCTATCCTCACTTCTCTAAGGGTTATCTCTGAATACGCTAAACCTCCCTTTCTTTCCTTCAAATCGCTATGTAGCGCTATGATCGTGGGAGGTGTCTGTACACCACCCAAAAAGCATGGGTTGATTGGCCTCTTCGCGAGAAGTCTTGAGCTCCTTCTTCTTCATACTCTTCTCATAGGCTTTGCTGTTTGTTTCTCCTGTAGAAGTCATTTCCACCTTTACTACCTGAAGCAGTTCTCCCCTCATTCATTCCTTCCGTCATTTCACGGGCTGCATCTAAACAGTGACGATTGCATGCAGAGCCATACATCCACCTATAGAGAGAGAGAGAAAGAACGGCTATCACCCGTCCCATGTGTATTAGGAGGAAGGATGTTGTTTGCTTGAGGTGGATCAACGATATCTCTCGTTCTTTATAGAGAGAGAAGAGAGAGAGAGAGAGGAGACAAGAGAGAGAGAGACGTGAGCTGTATGTTCTTCACGATAGAAGATTTTGAAAAGTCTAGGGCTGATGGGTCGAACGAAAAGCATCGATCGATTGTCTCTTCGCGCTCACACAGGGAATGGATGAGGGCAGGGGTGGGTCGCTCCTGTATAGAGTTGACTGAAGACAGCTCCCCTTTTATGAGAGAGAAGACCTCTTTACTTCGATGCGCCTCATCCATTTGCCTTTTCTCTTGAGATAGAGCGTATGTCTACATAGGCACAAAAAGCTGTCTAGGTTGGCATTCGTTCTATGAAAGAAAAGGTGACGGCTAGGCATCGATCTCCCCATACCACAGATACTAGATAGAGAGAGAGACATGGAGAAATTAACCGAACGATTCTATGTGTATGTATGTATATATATGTATCACGCATTTCCCGTTGTAATGTATTCCAAGCATTGACTGTCTTATCTATCATTCATCTACCTCACTATCCAAATACATCTCCATATATTTTCATAATCCATAGGCATTCTACCTGTCGTTGCGTTGTCTTTGTCTATCTTTCAGTATCGATGTGTATCGACTTCGGTATTCCGACATTTCCCCCCAAATTCGGCGGTATCAGCAGTCGCCCTTTAGTTAGTGGTGAAGATCTGACGGCGATGTGTGTATGCGTGTGTGTATGTGTATGTATGCGTATCCCTTTTTGTATCGCTTTCTTTCTGAGCGCTCTCCTAGGTGTATGCAAGTCAAGGCGATACTCCAGAATAAAGTAACGACGAGAAAAGAGAAGAGGAAAGGATACGATTCTCTCATATGTGGAACCTGAAGGACATTCTCCTGTCTCTCTTCTAGACTTGTATCTATCTCTCTATCATTATTCATATACAGCCGGGTAGCTAGCCCCCAGCCGCTCTTTGTAAAGCAATATTCACACCATACTAGCTAGACTCTTCCTCCTTCTCCTCCTATGACCATACATACATAGACATACATATACATATACATACATGTCGTCCATGTGAGCAATCAGTCATTCACACAAATCAACGACGAACAACACACGAACATCCTTATACCTACTATAGACACAGTAGATAGCATACATATAGATATAGATATATATAGATACATAGATATATACGTACACACACAGACAAGGATGCCTGTCCTCACTACAACTGAATATTTTCTTCTTCTTCGGCAGGGAGAAAGAGAGAAACAAGGAGAGAAGACCACCATCCTCTGTGACGAAGATGATCTCTGTAGAAAGACAGGGACCGTTTTAAGCTTATGACTTATCGCCTTTTTCAACCCCGCCTTCTTCTCCTTCCT
>NW_027160121.1:0-413 GCF_002600585.1 Cystoisospora suis
CTCAATCATCCCGGTCTTGCCGGTGGACCTGTGGCTGCTTGTTGTGTGCAGCCTCTCCTTGCTGAGTAACTTCGCGCAACCGCTCGCGCGGCTCGTCCCTCGCCGCTTTGCTCGTCGGGTTGGCTTGCCGCCACCCTGCTCCGGCGCCGACGGTAAGCTTTCCGCTCGCCCGTTTCCTTAGTAATGTTTCAGCTTTCCCCCTTTTTTGTTTCCCGAATAGTTTGTAATGCAGTTTAGCGCTTACTGCTCTGTTTCCCGCTCACCACCGCTGTCCCCTTCCCGCTTTCCGGCTTGCCTGTTTTGGCGTCGCAATAACGTTGCGCCGTGACGATTGTGAGGAGGTGAGCGGCCCGCCTCCTCTCTCACTTCCCTTCCTCTGGAAACTTGCTTTGTTTCCCGAGGTAGATGTGTTC
>NW_027160122.1:0-6370 GCF_002600585.1 Cystoisospora suis
CTTTAATCTATCTATCTCTTTGTCTCTCGGTGGTATGTGAGTGTACGTCTATAATTGCTGTCTTTTTACATTTTTGTCTTTGCGTTCGTTGGTGTGTCTCCCTAAGCCTATTCTCTCTGTATGTCCTTCTTCTTCTGCTTCTCCTCCTCCTTCGTGCGTCTATCTCTTTTCTTCTATAGATCTATACAATAGAGAGGTCTGTACATAGACATT
Source organism: Cystoisospora suis (assembly GCF_002600585.1). NCBI lineage: Eukaryota > Apicomplexa > Conoidasida > Eucoccidiorida > Sarcocystidae > Cystoisospora > Cystoisospora suis. The sequence continues at coordinate 214 of NW_027160122.1, forward strand.
TATCTTAATCAGACTTTCTCCTTCTTTCCTGCTTTCATCTCTTAGCAGAAGTCTCAAAGCTCTACTCATGCCGCAATCTTCATTATACATCTTCCCTCGCATTTAATTCGCTTGTCTTTTCTTTCTCAATCGATTCTCCACTATAACGACTACTGCCACGTCTTCTTCTTTTTTCTTACCTGTGTAGACAACTCCCTCATACTTCCTTTCTCAAATCCAACTATCGATTGTCTCCCTTCGATTGTGTAGCATCGATTTTGTACTCCTCTCGGTGTAGTGTCTCGATGGTGATCCTTTCTTCCTTTCTCCTTCTATGCGTCAAGAACATACCTTTCTTTCTCTCTGTCTGTCTTTCTTTCTCTCTGTCTTTCTTTCTTTCTTTCTCTTTCTTTCTCCCTCTTTCTTTCTTTTTTTTTCTTTTTCTGTAGGAGGTCGAGATCGGTATTTGCTGAATAGCCGCAATGCGCAGGCGAAGGAGGTGCGGGACTTCTTTCACTGCGCACAGATGAATATAAACAATCCGCACTTCATGATCCAGCAAGGCAAGATTACTAAAGTCATAAACATGAGGCCCAAAGATCTCCTCGGACTGATCGAAGAAGTCTCCGGCACGCGCATGTACGAGATGAAGAGAGCCAATGCCGTCAAACTCATTCAGAAGAAAGAAAAGAAGGTACGCATGCAAAACAAAGAAATACGAAAGAAAGAGCCACAAACAAAAGAAAGAACGAGCGACAAAGAGAGAAAGAAGGCAGATAGATAGCTCGATAGATAGAGAGATAGATAGATAGATAGAAAGAAGTCTGGGCGATCTATCGGTCTGAAAGAAGATAAAGGAGACATAAGAATGACCTCATAACTTGAAGAAAAGATGAAAGAAAGAAGGAACATCAGGAAAAGCGTCAAAGTGAGAATGAAGAGTCATAGCTGAAGGTCTAGTAGGTAGTAGCCCCCTAACAAGATAGGTGGCGTGTATGTAGACAGAGAGGGAAGGAAGTGTTGGATGAGGGGTATCGATCCAATAGATCAAACAAAGAGAGAGAGAGATGTATAGGAATCTCTCTATTATATCTCTCCACATATACCTGTCCATCTTTCTAGATCTTTTTCTCTCTATACGTATATATATATATATCTATCTATATGTATTCGCACAAAACTCGGTATTCGCACGTCTATATCTGAAAGTCTAATCCACATCTTTTGAGACGTCTTATCGATATACACCTCACTACAGACATAAATAAGTGTAACTATATCTACATATACGCATGCATCATCTTCTTTCATCTCGTGACGAGAGACAGAAAGAAAGAAAGAGAAAGGTGAAGAAGAGAGACAAGGAGACAGGAACTCCCAGAAAAACAGGCCACGCTCGAAACTAGAGACGTGCATGGTCTTAACCACCCACCAAACAGACTTCTTCCTCTTCATCTTTTCATCTTTTCTTTCTTTCCTTCTTTCCTTCTTTTCTTTTCAACGGAAAGCTTCAAGATATCGCTGTTGTATTGGAGGAGGAAATACACCCCACCATTGAGAGACTGCGAAAAGAAAAGTAAGACTCAACCCCATATATATATATATATATAGATATATAGATATATCTCACTTTCCCTCTCTCTTTGTCTCATCTCCCTCCGCTGTCTCTATTATGTCTGTATCTTTCTCTACCTGTTTCATATCTCTATCTTTCTGTATCTCTATTCTACGTCTATTTCCCTGTCTGTACTTCTATTCTCTCCTTATCTCAAGATTCGTATGTAGATATGTTGGTATCTAATTTCTTTGTGTGGGGTGTATGTACGTTCTGTCGGGTGTACATACAGCTCTCGTGAAAAAGTCCTCAAGTGGGGTTGTCCCTATCTTTCAACGTGCACTTTGAAGGAGTGAAGAAGAAGAAGTCGATATGAATGAAAAAGAGAATTTAACAACTCTTATACAAGTCACAAGCCGAGTGAGAAGAACTAGATACATGTATATCTACACATATATACATATATATATGTTGATACGCGCCTATGTATATATATATATATATATATACGTATGTATGGAGAATGGGTTAGGTAGTGAAAGGAAATAGGCTTTATTCAGCCCAGGATCAGTGACTGTCTTTTCTTTTCTTTTGTGTCTTTGTAGGTTGGAGTATTTTAACTTTGTGTCTTTGAAAGAAGAAATGCAGAGATTCCAGAGATTTGACGTCGCCTATCGATTCTACTGGTGAGATGAAAAAGAGAAAGAAGAAGAGGAGATCTCTCCTCATGTTTATCTCTGTCTCTTCTTCTCTTCTGTCTCCTTCTATCTTTCTACCTTTCTCATGAGCGTCTTCTTCTTCCTTCTCTCGGCATCTTCCTATCTCTCTCTCTCAATGCCGACTATCCCCTGTAATATCATTGCCTTTCCTCTCTTCTCTCTGTCTCTCTGTGAATGCTTACTCGGTTCTTTCTTCTCTTCTCTTGATGGAAGATCTGTTTCTCTCTCTCCGTTACCTCTCTCCAGAATAGTCTCTTTCATGTATCTATCTCTATGACTGTCTCTATCTCTGTGGACCCAAGGAATTAGGCACATGATCTCTATTACATACTTCGATCTTCTCAAATCTGAAGAGGCTCCTCATTGTAGTCTCATGTGTAGAGTGTATTAAAGCATTCATTCAGGTGTACATACACTTGCAGTAGACACGGGGAGACGTGAACAGACGAAGTTCACGCATCGAGGTATCTTCGTAGTCAAGGAATCTCTTCTCTCTTCATTACCAAGCTCGTCATATGTGTTTCTTCTACACTATACACTATTCTCTCTCTCTATCTGAATATACATGTACAGATCTCTCTGTGTATGGCTATGTGTATATGTAGATCTATCTCTAGACGGGTGTGTATATACAGATCTCTCTGTGTATGGGTATGTACGTATACTTCTCTCTCTTTTCTGTATGTGTACAGACGTCCATCTCTGTCTCTATATAGGTGTATGTATAGACAGGTCTTTCTCTTTCTTTCCGTGTGTGTATATATCGATAGATTTATCTATTCCTAAATATGTAGATATGCTCCGAATGAATCTACTTGTCGCTTCAAATGGCTTCTCACCCTCTCCACGCTTTCACTTCAAATGCACATCGCTCTATATCTCTCTATACGTGCATATCTATATACACACATGCCCTAATGTATAGACCTATATATATATGAATATATAAAGGTGTATATTTTCAACTGCGCATGTCGTTGTAGGTATACGTTGTATTATTCCTGCCGTCCCATATATGTGCATATGTACAGATATGCATATATATATATATGCATAATATATGTATGTATGTATAAGTGCAGATACACGTTCAAGTAACTTATGTATGTATCTGTACACGCATATATCTATCTATGTCTGTATCTATCTATCCATATATGCTGACTATGTATGAGAGATACTTTCTTTAGTTTCTCTCGTGTTCTATCAATTCTCGTCTCCATCACCCAGGTCGACGTTACTCATCTTTCTTTTGCTTTCTTTCTATTCCGGTTTTCATTCCCTTTCTCTTTCTTCTTCTTTCCTTCTTCTTCTTTCCTTCTTCTTCTTCTTCTTTCCTTCTTCTTCTTCTTCAATGGGTTCAGCGCCCAGCAGCTTTTACAGCAGGGCACTTCAGATTTAGGTGAGGAATTCCCTCAGACATATTCACACATACACATACATATTCATACATATTCATACATGCATACATATATATATATATATACATATTCACACATACATATATACATACATATTCATACATGCATACATATACATACATAGACATACATGTTCAGAGACGCCCATATTCGTACCTGTATCTCCTCTCGCGTTGTCTTGCTAGGTAGAGTCCTTATATACAACACAAAAGCGTGGGAGGTCTTAGCATCTCCAAAGACTGAGAAGGCACTGAAGATAGAATGTCTTCTCTTTCATCTGTCTAAGAAGTCTCACGCCTTATTGACTACAGTACCCCTATGGAAGGAGGAGATTCAGGCTCGGCTTATATTCGGGCATGCGAGGAGATATGTGATATGTCCTTCTTTTTCTTTTCAGATGACTTGCTACGTAAAAAGACAGAAACTGAAGCAGAGGTATGCACTGCTCTAACAGATGCTTTCCTTCTTTGTCGCAAGAAGAATCCCTCCCTTCTCTTCTTTCTCTCTCTCTCTCTGTCTTTCTTCTCTCTTTCCGTATCTCTTTAGCTATTTGTATGTATACAGAGATACCAAGCATGCGGCACTGAGCAGATAGGGCTACGTGTATGTATACCTATATATATATATATATGTATACCTATATATATATATATATGTATATGAGCATACATATGTATAGATGTACGTAGGTGAAGAAGGCTAGTTGACAAGAAGTGCAAAGAGAAAGAAAAGGAGGAGGTGTATGTAGCAAGTCTATGCGCGAAGAAGAGAAGAATGAACGTGTTTCCTTTGTATTCTTTCGACACCTTCTTTCTTTTCTTCATCCTCAGAGTCCCTTCTTCCTAGTAGCACTTCGTTATCTTTCCTTTCTTTCTCATTCTTTTCGTCTCTTGTCGTCTATGTGGTAGATATCCAAGATCGACGGAGAGATGAGGGATCTCCAAAAATATATCGACCAAATCAATGCTGAGGTATGCACTTAATTAAGACAAAGAGAAAAAGGAGAACGAGAGAGAAACATAAATTCCCCCTTTTTCTTCTTCTTCTTCTTCCTCTGCTTGTGTGAGAGAGATGTCTGCTTCTAGCGAGCTATGTAAGGATAGAGAGAGAAGAAAAGACCTTCCCCTCTTTTCTCTCTCTTTTTCTTTCTCTGTGGTCTTGGGTTTGTATCACGACTTCTTCTTTCTTCATCTCTTCCAAGTGATCTAAAGCTTTCCACTTCGTTCAGAAGAAAAGACACATTTCTTCTTCTTTCTTTCTTTTTCTTGAAGAAGGGAGTGATCTAGTCTCTTTCATTCCTTCATCTCCCCCTTCTTCTCCCTGTGCTTTTCTCCTCCTTTGTCTTCTCGTCGCTCTTCTCCCTGTCTTTTCACTCTCTTCTTTTTTCTCTTTCTTTCGCTGGATCTATCGGTAATCTATCTTTAATCTATCTATCTATCTATTTATCTATATCTATCTATCTTTAATCTATATATGTGTTGCAGAGGCAGCAGATGGATGTGCCTCTTCAGGCTGTGCGAAAGAAGAAGGACGAGATTGAGAAGGTAAGAAGAACATAAAGATAGAAACCTTCTTCTTCTCTCTATACTGTAGATGAAACTACGTTGAGAAATTTAATCTTCTCAAAGAATCGAATCTTCTAGCTAGAAGTCTTTTGCTTCTCTCTGGTCGCCTTGAGGAGACTTCGGCTGTTCTCTATCGACAGCCACACGATCATTTACTTCTCTTTGCTCTTCTTCTTCTCTCACTTCTTCTTCTTCCCCTATTTCGTTTCTTTCCTTCCCCCTCCTTCGCTTCGTCTCTAATTGTCTTCTCACTCTTTCTCTCTTTCTCACCCTTTCTTTCTTTTTCTTGTAGACGTTAGCTAAGCGTCAGTCGGACGAGAAGAGCGCGAGGAGAGAATTGAAGCAGGCAGCAGATGCTTTGGAGGATCTTAAGAAAGAAGAGAAGAAACTTTCCAAGAAGTTGCAAGAAAAGAAGCAATCTAGATCTCTAGAGTCCCAGCAGGTTGAAGCTGCAGAAAAGACTTTGAACGAAGCGAAAGAAAAGTTAACGCATGCAGAAAGAAAGTTAGATCAACTCTATGCCTCGGGAGGAAGCGGAGAACAAGGAGCAGGCCGTGGAGGAGAAGGAGAAGGGGATTCCTTGCATGCGCAATTGAAAAGAAAAAAGACACGGCTAGCTGAGTTAGAGGCAGAGGAATTTAATCTGAATACGGAAATTAAACACCTCGATGCAGAATTAACGACTATTAAAGCCACTGCTGAAAAATATGATAAGGTATAAGGTACATGCACAGCAACGCACACATCTTTCTCTCTCTCTCTCTCTCGATCTATATCTATCTATCTATCGATCTCTCTATATGTAGATGTACCTATCTTTACCTGTATAAGGATATATATATATATATGTATGTGTACGCATGTATATGTATGAGTAGGAGTAGTAGTAGAAGTAGAAGTAGTAGGAGTAGTAGTAGA
>NW_027160122.1:6447-6568 GCF_002600585.1 Cystoisospora suis
TGTATGTATGTACGTATGTATCTGTAGGGAGGAGAAGTAGGTAGACGATGCTTATGTATAGATAACGTACACGTGTAGGCTCTCTCGCGAGGATTGAGTCTACTCTATCTATCTATCTTTA
>NW_027160123.1:0-543 GCF_002600585.1 Cystoisospora suis
TATATATATATACATATCTCTGTATAGGAATCTATGTATGCATGAGGTGTTCCAGAGTCTTCCTGGAAAAAAGTCTAGAAAGAGATCCACCCTCTGTAGTGGGGGGGGGACACGGGTGACAAAGTTCTCTTGTCAAGAAGAAGAAAAGAGAACACGAACACTCTACATCTCTCCAGAGACTTACAATCTCCCTACGCTATTGCTATCTATCTACCTATCTATCCACCTAGCTATCTATCTATCTATCCACCTAGCTACCTATCTATCTCTATAGGTACAGATATGGACGTATTTATGAGATGAGAGGAGATGCGAAAACGAAGATAGGATAAGTAAGAGGAAGAGACCTGAGCTATCTTACCTGTACATCAGCGAGAATATCTAGACCCTTCTCTGTCCATACGAGGTAGACTCTTTCTTCTTTCATCCCTGGCAAGGGCAGAAATCCCTTGACTTCTCCTCTTTCTATCCAGACAATTCGATGTTTCTCAAGCATCGTCTGCTCAACAAGACGCCTCACCTTCGCACTCAAATCTCCACTAC
>NW_027160124.1:0-298 GCF_002600585.1 Cystoisospora suis
TGAGAGAGAGAGAGAGAGAGCCCGGGGCTTATATCGACATGTGCATATAGGTACATACAGATGAATGAATTGAAATATAGATATCCATATATACATGTACGGACATAAGTATGGAAATCGATATAGATGTATAAATATAGATATAGAGGTGTGGCTATGTATTTGCATGGTCTTAGTCGAGAGATTGCTCTTACAGTTTGGAGCCTAGAAGCTTGGCATTTAGACTGACGATCGTGGCCCCGAGAGACACGAAGACATACACGAGAGAAAAAGCGACTCTCTGTCTCTCTCTCTGGTG
>NW_027160124.1:581-3466 GCF_002600585.1 Cystoisospora suis
ATATATATATATATATAGCTTGAATATAAATCCATATAAATATATATATATAAGAGAACGAGTGAAATAGAGAGATAGACAAGTCAAAGCTCTCATGTACATATCACTCATCATGCACGACTTTCATACATATCTATATTTATATATATATATATATTTATGTATATATATATATATACATACGCTATGTATGAATGTATGTATATGTGTAGGCATGTCTATACACATAGAGAGTAGAAGGAGGTGAGGGATGGGAACGCGAGAGGTCTTCGTGTAGATGTCTTTCTAGATCTCTCTGTGTTGACGTGCAGGTGAAAGAAGGAAGAAGAAGAAGAGGAGGGAAAGAACAAAATTAAATGAAGACGAAAGAATGAAAAACTTGCCAATGAACAGGAGAGAAAGAAAGAGAGGAGAACTGGAGATAGAAGTGTCTTTTGAAATCCGAACAGAATGACTAGCTAGCTAGCTAGCGAGCTAGCTGGCTCGGTAGGCAGATAGATCCATAGATAGGCCCTATACAGCCACAGCCGTATGTCCATATACAAATTCAGACATATATATATATATCTATTATCTCTCTCCACATATGTGCGTGTATAGATATATATGTGCACCTATACATGCCACGAGATATACATTTCTGTGTATATATCTCTAGACATGTGTATATGTCTATATCTGTATAGATACGTTAGGTGTCTGGAGGGGGTGTCTAATTCGTGTAGGGAATGGCCGAAAAGATGGCGATGGGAGAGGCTGCAAGAATCGAAGCCCCTCGCAACAGGAGAAAAAGAAAAGAAGAAGAGAAGAAGAAAGAAAAGGAAGGAGAGCATCCCCAAAGAAAGAGAAGAACAAGAAGAGAAGCCACTTCCTCGTCTTCTTCACCGACATGGAAAGAAAGGAAGAAAGAGAGAAGGAGAGAGAATTGTGTGAGCTGACTTTGCATGCGCGCTTGACTTACACAGAGAGGAAGAGACATAACAGCAACGGGCCACACAAATCCCCTGAAAACGCACAGACAAAGAAACATACGAAAAGATGAAGAAAAAGATGAAGAAGAAAGATAACATAAAAGAAGAAAAAGAAGAAAAAGAAGGAATGAAGAATGTATTGCTTACTCCAGAATTCATTAGAAGATTCATCGAATATAAGCACCACAAAAAGAAGAAGGAGAAACAACCCTAAAGCACGACAGAAGAAAATAGTGATATGAAGATGTTTCAGAATTTTAGCGGTGTATGTACACCTCACACACGTCAACCACATGCATGATGCTAGGAGAAGAATAAGAAGAAGAAACAAGAAGAACTAAAGATAAGAAAAGCTTACACCCTACTACAGAGAGGCATAAACTGTACTCCTTCTTCACTTGCTTCTCTTCTCAGATAGAGAAGTACCAGCATCTCTCCATAAAAGTCTATACATACAGTACCCACATGTAAATGTATACGTACACATATCTACATATATCTACAGATATACATACATACCTACACATAGCTCTCTATATATGTACATATATATATATATATATATGCGTGGCTATATGTGTACTCTCTGGAGTGTGTATAGATTGATGTATGGGATTTGTACATTCGCGAGTAGAGAAGAGAAAGGAAGAAGAAGAAGACAAATGAAGGCAAGCCCTTCTCCATGAAGAAGGAGGAGAGACATCTTCTACGGCAGCCTCACTCCCTGTCCTTCCACGTCACGCGCAAACGTTCTACAGACCTCCATACACATATACATATATATATATATATATAGGAACTGGGTAGTATATATATGTGTATAGAATGTATGTGCATGTAGAAATATAGATATATATACGAAGACATAGATAGACAGATAAATAGATAGATAGATGTCTTAGAGCTGATGTATATGCATTGTTGTGGTATATCTGAATCTCTCTCTCTCTCTGTGAAGTGACAGGCAAAAAGACTGAGAGAGGGTGTGTTACTTTTCCTTGGAGATAAAAAGTGTAGAAAAGAAAGAAAGAAAGAGAAAGAGAGAAAGAGAGACATTTTTACTTCTTCCTTCCTTGTTCGAAAAGGCAATTGAGTAGATTGACTGAAATACACTCACATTGTCTTAAGTCTGCAGCGTCAGCCTCCGCTAAGAAAGAGTTCGAAGAAGAGGTTCTTCTTGTCCTTCTTCTCCCCCCCCCCTCTTCTTCTTCTCCTCCTCCTCCTCCGCTTCTTCTTCTTTCTCTAAGAGAACGGAGAGAGCGCGGTATGGGATTCTTATACACAACGCAAAGAAGCTTTCTCGTGACATTTCTCACGTCTCTCTTCTGTATGTACACAAGAAGAAGGAGAAACAAGGAATAGTCCAGGAAATTGGAGAAAAGTCTTTTAGGCGAAAGAGAAGAAAGAAGAAAGACCATGCTACACGATATTAAACAGATAATGGAGACAAGAAAGAAGAGGACATGAGAGAGAGATCAACATATAGGAAAAAGAACAGATAAAGAAAAGAAGAGAGAGAAGGAGAGGGAGAAGGAAAGAAAAGAAAAGAAAAGAAAAGAAAGAAGATAAACGAGAGAGAGAGCTTACAATGGTATCGGAGATAGGCTCATCAAGCCGAGAGGGAGAATCGAGATGGCAGGGAGTATCGAGACTCCCTCTTAGAGCGATACCTCCCGGTCTTTCTCGTGTTCTTCTTCTTCTTTCTTCTTCTTCTTCATCCTCTTGTTCCTTTCTCTTCGGCTGAGAAGAAGAAGAAGAAGAGAGCGAGAGATTTGGAGGTGTNNGAGAGCGAGAGATTTGGAGGTGTGTGGAGGAATCGACCCTCTTCTAGGCGACTCTCGCGGCTTGCTGCCTGCAATCCATTCATCTGCAGAAAGTCAAAAAAGCCGGAGGGGAAGAAAAGAAGAAGAAGAA
>NW_027160124.1:3846-8026 GCF_002600585.1 Cystoisospora suis
AGGAGAAGAAGAAACGAAGAAAGAAAAAGAAGAAAGAAGGAATGAAGTACCGAGGAAAGAAAGAAAGAAAGAGAAAAGAAAGGAAGAGTGTAACGTTATTGATGTGATGTACCTATCACTCTTAGAGTATCTCCCTCTCTCTCTCGCTGCATCTATATGAGATTTATGTAAGGTCATTATATATAGATATAGATGACTATACAGAAATCTCTCACTGTTTGTATATAGCTCCATGTGTAGATAGATGGATGGAACGATAGCTTGGTACGAGTGTACAGATAAGACGAAGACAGACAGACAGAGATAGAAAGAAAGAATGAAAGAAAGAAAGAATGAAAGAAAGAATGAAAGAATGAAAGAAAGAAAGTGTGAAGATGATGACGACAGGATCAGACAGAAAGAAGAAGAGAAGGCGAAAGAAAGAGAAAGAAGGAGTGGTCTTTTTCTTCTTCTCCTTCCTCCTCCTACCTTGATAGAAAGAAATACACCCCGACGTTGTTATCTTCTTCGTCTTCTTCTTCTTATTCTTCTTCTTTTATCTGGAGATCATTACAGACAATTTCTTTCTTTCTTTCTCTTCTTTCTTTCTCTGGATGTCTGTTTTCCTTTCTTTCTTTTTAAGTGAATGAATGAGAGAGAGAAGGAAGGTAACAAGATCGAATCGACACCTTTATTCTCAAATTTCTCTCTCAACTAGCCCATGGGAGAGAAGAAGAGAACAAGAAAGAAAAGAAGAAGAAGACCTGCAGAGAGAAGAAAGAAGAGATGAAGCTAGCTCTTCCCTCCCCCCCCGCTTCTTCCTCTTCCTGCTGGATGAAAGAGATAGGAGAGTAGGTAGAGAAGAAGGAAAGTGAAGAGGAGCCGCAAAATCTGTCTTCTTAAGAGAACAAAGACTAAGAAAACGATTAGAACTCCCGTCTAGAAAAAAGAAAGAGAAAGGAAAAGTTGGAGAAAGAAAGAAAGAAAGATAAAAAAGAAAGAAAGAAGGAAGTTTTCTTCTTATTCTGCCTTTATTTCTCAATCTCTACGTATCTGTCTATTCTTTCTCCGATGTCTGTAAATCTCTCTTCTTGGGCTGCTTTGCTAAACTCGGAGAAGAAGAAGAAGATATGCTTCTTATTCTTCTTACTCTGCTTATTCATTCACCTTCCGAAACGACTGTCTGAGCTGAGTCTATACAGCAGGAAGAAGAAGAAGAAAACGGAGAAGATAAAAGAAGGAGAAGAAAAAGAGATGGGGGCTTCTTCTTCTCCTCTCAAGCACATCCACCATTATTCATTCAATCTTTGATGTATATACTTCTTTTCTGCGTTTTTCTTCCATCTATCTCTCTGTCTATCTGTCTACCAATGCATGTATCTATCTGTCTCGCTCGTAGGTACTTCTTTCTTTCCCGGGGATGGAAAGGTGACAGAGAACAGGGAGAAAAGGCAGATTGCAAGCAGAAAGAAGGATGGAAAAAGTAAAGAAAAGGAAAAGATACTTTCGTCAACATGTATGTCTCACTCCCAACTAAACCCTGCTCGCTACCTCACCTCCCTTTTTTCTGTTCAAAAATACACCACCACGAGGTGTGGTGTATATACAGCTCGAGCCCCCTTTGCGTCAGTGCATGCATGCCTCGATGCATCCGTTTTGCCTCTTTTTACTCACCCGTTCTCCTTCTGCCTCATAGACATGACGAAGGAACAAAGCGACAGAAAAGCGAATCCAAGTCGGAGGAAAAGAGAGAGAAAGAGCGATCTCTGTAGTTTGCCGTGTTTCTCCGTGTTTTGACTAGGCAAACTTGGAGTGCATCCTGTCTCCTCTCCAGACACCATGATGATACCCATCTAGCTAGCTAGCTAGCCAGACAGGAGATCTATTCATGTCGCACTTCTTTGGTGGGCTAGTTAGTGCCATGCCCCTCTCTGTCTTTAGATGGGTAGATAGATGACGGAGAGATTGCAGACATGTATAGAGACGCACGAGGATATGTCTGTATGTATTTGTCATGACGTATCTATCTCTTCCTTTCCCGCTCTTGTCTTTCTCTCTCTCTAGTGGTGTTTTCTATGCAAGGGGGTGTGTAGCGGCGGCTTCTGTGGAACGGACGCATGCGCATGCCAGGGGTACCTCACATACACGCAGATACACACGTCACACCGACAACTAGATATATCTGTGGATATATATATATATATATTCATAGATAGAATAGATCTATATGTATAGATATTCATAGAAATATAGATAGATCTCTCTCTATATATATCTATTCATAGATCTATAGATATACCTGTAGATATCTATGTGTATGGATAGAGGCCCATCCAGGCTTGATAAGAATTGTATGTCTTTCTGAGGAGCATAAGAAGACTAACTCGAGCTGGTCTGCCTTGATCGTACAAAGTCTTCCATAGGAGTGAAAGTTCCCATACGAGGCGTTCAAAAGACTTCATTCTTCTTCTTTTTCTTCCTCTTCTTGGGTCATGTGTAGACCAAGCACTCTCTACCTGTGGGTAATTTGTCTGCAGATCGATGTATATGTATGTAGGCTTTCCTACAAAGCTACTCTATATATATATATATACATATATATATATATGACTACACACACTATTCAACACGTCTAGTCTGCTAGAAACAGATGGATAAATGTAAATACATAGATAGGTTAAAGTTAGACTAGTAGTATATAGATAGATTAAAGATATATATAGATAGACTGTACATGTATATTCATAGATTAAGGATGGATAGATAGATAGATAGTGCTGCCTGTGTGTAAGGCAAGGTGTCTATTTCTCTACGCATCAAGCACACCGTGGTCTCTAAATAGTCTTTGCATGACTTTCGTTTGGCGGGCTATTCTTTCAGCCGAGAAAGAAAAAGAGAGAGAGAAGATAGAAAGAAAGAGAGCATGAAAGAGTGATATATCGAGATGTGGATACCTTCCTCGTGGCCTAAGTGTTTGGATAGCTCTTTTCTTTCCTCGCCTACATCCATGGAAAGGAACCGATAGGCAGGAGTATCGACAAGAAGAAAAAGAAGAAAAGATACAAAGATAGAGAGGTCCTTCTTATCCATTTTCTAAGTCAACTTCCTCCGTAACTTTCTTCTGATCGACCTATCGGTCTGTGTCTCTCTCTGGCTATATTTGTATCTACTTATCTATCCACCTGTATATACAGCTGAAAGACAAACAGAACGAGAAGCGCTCTCTGTGCATGCAAGGGACAGAAAGCAAGTGCGAAAGAAAAATATCTGATCAAGAAAGAAAGAAAGAGGGTGAAAATGAAAGAAAGGAGAGAAGAGTGAAAAAGAGAGAGAGAGAGAGAAGTAGAACTGTTTAGCAGGTCAATTTCGGGTATTTGCAGCTTGTCTCTACTTCATCTATTTCATATACAACTTCATTCCTTCTGTCTCTCTTGTCTCTGTCTCTCGACGTCTATTTGTCTATATCTCTCGTTGGAGCTACGTCTTCTTACATCTTTACCACGACGAGATTTCTGTTTCTATCTGTCTTGACGTATTTCTTTCTTTCTCTCTTTCTTTCTCTTTATTTCTATCAATCTCTCTGTCTTTCTGTCTATCCCTCTTTCCCTCTTTGCTTGCTTGCACATTCTTTGTCTTTCTTTTCTTTTCCTCTCTCGTTCATCCAACAGAGATTCTAGAGAGAGAGAAAAGAGAAAGAATGCGTACAGGAGTGAATGAGAGAGACACACAAGAAACAAGAAAAAGATCAAACAGACAAGAATTCACGAAGACAAGGACGATACTGTGTATGAGGTGTATATACACCCCATCCTCCTCTTTTCACTTCCTCTTTCTTCGTTCTCTCTTTTCTTTCTTTCTCTCTCGATCCTTTCGAAGAAAGAAGTCTCTGTACATACATCACGAGAAGGTTGATATGATAGAGAAAGCACTTAACAGCTGAGGAAAGCTTGTCGAGGGAGGAGAAGAAGAGAAAGAGAGTCACCTCAACACATACAAAAGACACACATACAAGCAAAGGGCCTTCTTCCCCCCTAGAAGAAGGATGAAAAAGCAGAAGAAGAAGATAAGAAGATAAGAAGAAACTTAAAGATGAGAATAAGAAGAAAGAAAGCTTTCAACGAAGGGGATAGACAGGCGGGTGTGTATCGGGAGATGCGAAGTGTGAAGAAAGAAAGAAAGAGTGAAAAAGAAAGAGTGAGAA
>NW_027160124.1:8235-10182 GCF_002600585.1 Cystoisospora suis
GAAGGGAAAGAGAAAGAAAGAAAGAAAAAGCAGAAAAGAGAATGGAGAAGCGATGTAATTTATCTCCCTATCTAGTTAAACTTCTTATGAGAATAGAGTATCGTATAGATATCTCGAGGATTCTTTTGACAGAATAGCAGGAGGGATACATACACATACATACATGCATATACACATATATATATATATATGTATCATTCACCGACCCCCATAAATTTCCCTATCAAATAGCGAACAAGCATCTCTTCACTCTCCTCTCTCTCTCTCTCTATATATATACATATATATAGATGGATAGAGGTAAATACATATAAATACAGATATATATGATGCGCGTCTGTACATTTGTATAGAGATAGATATAGACGGTCCTTTCACACAAGGCGTTTCATATCTAGAGAAACCTTTGCGGAGAGAGAGAGAAGAGAGGAATGGATCATCGATAGGCCTGTCTATCTATATCTCTCTCTCTTTCTCTTTCCTCGGTCTGTCTTTTAATAGTCTATCTACACGTTTCTCTCATTCACGTAACAAGGATAAATAGAGACCGTCATTCTTCTTCTTCTTTAACTCTTTATCTCATTCAAATCGTCATCCTCTGTTTCTTTCTTTCATTCTTTTCCTGTCTTTCTTTCTTTCTTTCTCTTCTACCTCATACACAATTAAGCTACTGCTTTCGTCAAGCCCTCCTGCACGAAAAGTTGCTCTTCTCTTTTCTGCTACAAGTACACTTCGAAATACGATGAAAAGAAAAAAGTAGAAAAGAGAAAGAGAGATAAAGAAAGAAGAAAGACGCATTTCCTCTTCAAATATCTTCTTCTCGTCTTCCCCTACTCCTCTTAGTATATACATATACATATAAATCTATCTTTAATCTATCTTTATCTATTTATTTATCTTTAATCTGTCTTTAATTTATTTTCTATGTCTATGTACGTAACAGGGGTGGCTTACTCTTCTTTCTTCATACCATCATTTCCTTCTTCTTCTTTTCTTCCTCTTCTTCTCTCGAAACACGGACAGAAATAAAGCAAGAGAAAGAGAAGAAGACCCCCCCCCCTCCCCTTCTTTCTTGAATGGCAATGTCTTCCTTCTTCTTCTTCTTCTCCTCTATCTATCCTTGATCTTTTTCGAATTTGTTCAAAACATTCTTCTCTCCGTCCGTATTCATCCACATCTTTGTTTCTCTTCATTCTCTTTCTCAAAGTCCCTCTATCCCTCGATCAGTCTACTTCTCTCTCCCTCTATCTCTCTGTCTCTTTAGCTATCTCTCTATCGTCCTCACGTTAAACCTACTACTCCTACTAGGACTATTGCAACTTGTATTGCCCTTAGGGCTTTAAGTCCTCCTCGTCCTCGTCCTTTTCCTCCTTCTCGTAGTAGTCGAAGTCCTCGCAGGGGGGGCCTTTGCCGTAGGACTGCTTTGCACTTTGCCATCCACAGAATCTCCAAGAGAGTGTGGATGAAAATGAAGATCAGAAAGAGGATGAGAAGCTGCAGAAGGCTGAGAATGAAGAGAAGGATGTAGAGGATGAGGAGTGTCTTGTTGAAGGTAAGTCCATTCTTCGATTTTAGGAGGAAAGGAGATGAAAGAGAATTTCTTTCGATTGACTTGAAGCTCTTTCCTGCACTTGTCCACTTCAGATTGTCTACAGAGATAGAGAATGGCCTCGCAGTGATAGGTGTGGGGGAACATATCCAAAGACGCCAGTCTTAGAGGAACAAAGGCATCCCTATTCCACACCGAGGGCGTACATAACCTTCAAAAAGAAAAAGAAAGAGAGAGAAAGAGATATTAAAAGAAAAAAACAGAGAGAGAGAAAGAGAAAGAGAGAGAGAGTGATGAAGAGAAAGGGAGAGAGAGAGAGAGAAAGAGAGAGAGAGAGAGAGAGAGAGAGAGAGAGAGAGAGAGAGAGAGAGAGAGAGAGAGAGAGAGAGAGAGAGAGA
>NW_027160125.1:0-355 GCF_002600585.1 Cystoisospora suis
AGATTAAACTCAGCTAATTTATCTAGCCATTTGCCCAGCCGCGGTGTCACTTTCTTCTGACTTAGCAAGTGTTTCAATGTTGCATGATCTGTCTCTATGACTATCTTCTTACTGCCTAGCATAGTCTGCCACTTATTTAAAGCGTGAACTACACCAAATAGCTCTAACTCATACGCAGGGGCTAAACTTTCCCGGTCAGATAACTTTCTGGACTCAAAGGCAACCGGCTGATTTTCTTGCTCAAGTACTGCTCCTACTGCATATTTCGAGGCATCCGTCTTCAGAACAACTGGCAGATCTGGATCGTATATACGCATTGACACCAAATTCACTAGGCATTCCTTCAGCGCTCTAA
>NW_027160126.1:0-216 GCF_002600585.1 Cystoisospora suis
CTGAGTAGACAGTGGAGCCTCAGAGACACCGTTCAAGAGAAGAAGAGATTAGAGAGACTTTTCAGTGTGCGCTTAAGAGAAGAAAAAGAAGATCCTTTTGACACAGAACAAGACGAAAGAGGAAAAGGGAAATCTCCTCTATGGAATTCGTGCCGTGAACTTCGGTTGGACCGGACGTTGAAGGCTCCGAGGGATGTGTGTGTGTCCTCGAGTGAA
>NW_027160127.1:0-274 GCF_002600585.1 Cystoisospora suis
GTAAATTGTCACTTGGTTTCCTTATCTCGGCATGATCTAGTCGTTCTGGCATCGGTGCGTTCTCACAGCGATCGTCATTCTTAAAAATAAGGCAATATTTGATGACGATCAGGGCAGGATTGTAAAATCCTGACACGCTACGAAGTGCGGCCTCGATCTGCTAGGCGGTCCTATCTCCCGACACGCCTCCTTCTGTCTCCGCGGGCCTTCGCGGAGTTGTTCTTGCTCGCTGTACTCGAATCTTCGGCTAAAACGCTTCCCTCTCGAAGATCTC
>NW_027160128.1:0-3280 GCF_002600585.1 Cystoisospora suis
CGTAGTGCGAGTCAATTCTTCTTGTTTTTCTCTCTTTCTCCTTTCTATCTTCTTCTTCTCTTCCTTTTCTTTTTCTGTGCGTTTCTTTATCGCCATGCATGCGCGTGTGACTACAAGATCAGGTGGCGATCTCATCTATCTCTTCTCTAAAGGAAGCTCCTCCTCCTCCTCTTTTTCTTCTTCTATCCCAAGTGTCTCAAAATCGTACGGACCCGTCCACCATACATACACACACATAGATACACATATGCATCTCTATCTATCTCTATTTCTCTCTCTCTCACTCTCTCAGATATGAAAGGAGAAGTCGAAGAAAAAGAACAACTCTCTATCTATATATATATCTATATACATCTGTACGGACCTATATTATGATGAGTATGAGAATTCTCTCGATCTATCTATCTATCCATCGATCTCTCTATCTCTCTTTCTCCCCTTTCTTCATGCTTCTTTTTGTCTGCTTTCTTTGTCTATCGGGTGTCGTTTAGGCTTGAGAAAGAGAGAAGAAGAAGTTTGACGTTTCAGAGGACAAGAGAGTTTCGCGATATTTTCAATTCTTTAGGCCGATTTTGCGGAGGAGTTCTCAGCAGGAGGATGGCCCCTCTCATCACGGGCATCTGCTTCTGCCATTTTGCCTTTCTCTCGCCAAACAAATGTAGGCACGCAGACTCCACGAAACAAGACAAAAAGAAAGAAAGAAAGAAAGAAAGTTAGAAAGAAAAGAAGAAAAAGAAGAATGAGAGAGAAAAAGAGAGACTGGCGTGAAGACTATAGACACTCATACATATTTATATACAGATACACATACATATGTATAGATGGAGGGGTGTATAGATGTATTTATAGAGATGATCTTAGCGTAGAGACATGGTTCGGCAGAAACGACATCCTTTGCATGCAGGCGAACCTGAGACCGCTGACTGACTGACCGACTGAATGAATAAAGGGATGGATGAATTAGGTCCATGAGAAGAAACAGAAAAGAAGAATAAGGAGAAGAAGAAACCTCCTGTACATATCCATCTGTCGATAGGGGATAGGATTCCTTCGCGGCATTTACTAAATACAAGAAGAAGGGAAACTAGAAAGCGAAAAGGAGGGAGAAAGAGAGAGAAGGAAGGTAATTTAGCATATCTTTCTTTCTCTTTGGTACCTACACATTTCATAAGGCGGTATGTATGTGTTTTGGACTACTTCATTCATTGACGCAGTCAGTCTTCTTCTTCTTCTTTCCTTCATCTTGTTTAAGCGATTCTTCTCGAGCCATCCTATCCAGATGTCTCACCTCTCGTGTATCTATCTCAGCATTACAGAGATCTCCTTACATATACTGGGCTACACCTCTTCTACCTCTCTCTCTCTCTCTATATATATATATATATATGTATATAAATATACCACTTCACTAGGTCCGTATATAAGGCGATTGTTTTGTGAACCTATCTGTTTCTCTGGTTGATGGCCTAACATGTACACCGGTCTCTTTTCTTTCTTTTCTTCCTCTTTTCATATCGAGCGAAAGACCTTTCTTCTCTCCCCTTGTTCTCTCTTCTTCTTTTGTCTAGTTTAATCTTTTTTGCTCTCCAATCCCCTCCTATCTATTCCTTTTTATCTCTGTTTTCCTCTCTCTTCTTTCCTTTTCTCTTGAATCTCTTCTTTTCCTAAATCTTTCCCTCTATCTTCTCTTTCTTTCTGCGTTGTTCGTCTTAGCTCTTTTATCTTCATCTTCTTCTTCTTCAACCTCTGCTTCTACGACGCCTACGGGAATCGTCCTCTATTGTATCCCTGAAGAAGATACCCTATCTTTCTCTTCTTCTTCTTTCTCTTCTTTTTCTCCTATCTTGTCCTCGAAGACCTATCAACATCTTGGCGAAGCCGAAGTCGTAGAGGAAGAAACTAGAGACGCTCTGTTGAGAATCAACTATTCTCTGTCTTCTGCACTGGATTCTCATCAAGAGAAAGTTTCTCAAACTCTCTTAGAGAAGGAGAAGATCGACGAGAATGACGAAGAGAGAAAGAAAATCTCGAGCTCTCTTCTCACAAGGAATAAAGAGAAGGAGTTTCTGAGATCGTTTGAAAAAGAAAGAAAAGAAAAGCTCGTTCAACTCCTCAGAGAACGGACAGGTGTTCTAGAGACGTATCTTGAGGCAGATCACCAGAATAGGCTTACAGAGCAAGAAAGAAGAAGAAGAAGAAACGAAATAGATGATGAACAAGAAGAAGAAGGAGAAAGGTATCTAGCTTTTGGAGAGAGTCAAAGAAGAATCCAGCATCTCAAAAAGGCGGGATGGATGGTTCTTCCTATCTATCTTGATCTCGTATGTCTACAATCTCTCTCTCTTTCTTCTCCATATATAAGCCGATGATGTCTATGCAGATTTGCGTAGATATGTAGACAGGGATAGAGAGAGAGAGAAGGCAGGTGTAAGTGTGTGTGTAGGTGGAGGCGTATGAAGAGAAGTGTAGAGCTGTCTAGATGGGGTGTATATACATGTCGTTGAACTTGACTTTCTTTCGTCACTTTCAATCATTTGTTTGTCGAGTTCTTTCCTTGTGATGAGGTGTATATACACATAAAGAGAGAGCAATGCATGTATAGAGATGCAGACCACTTGTGCCTCTAGCTCGAGCGCCTCTATAGACGTTTTATCTGTCGTGGTGTGACAAGAAAAAAAAAACACTTCCAATGCCGTCGACGAGAAAGAGAAAATGCCCATTCTCTTTATATATGGATAGAAAACGTCTTCTTCTTCTTTCTGAGCACCCATCCAGGTGTATATACACTTCATTTGTATGAATAGATACGTCTCTCTCTCTATCTATATTGATACTACAAGCATAGATGTGAGCTATGTGTACCTGTATCTAAATGGGTGATACTATATATACGTGTGGAGAGATATAGAAGTTGTATTTAAAGTGATCGATGGGGTAGAGAGTGTATGGGAATGTCTCAGTTCATTCGAATGGAGAGAGAGAGAGAGAGAGTTGCCTACTGCTATATGCGGCGCTTCAAAACTGCTAGGTTTCTTTCTCTCTGGAGTTCTGCAAAATGATAAGAAACTTCTCCTTCTCACTTTCTTCTTCTTCTCCCCCCCATCTTTACTTAATGTATGGGGTGCTGTAGTATTGTAGAGACTCTGTATATATATATATAGTCTCTCTCTCTATATATATATATATTCTCTCTCTATATATATATATATATATACATATATATTCAGACCTAGATATCTGGGTATGTTTATGAATACACATACCCAGATATCTAGGTCTG
>NW_027160129.1:0-215 GCF_002600585.1 Cystoisospora suis
CCAAATTAGCCCCGTAAACCTCCGGGCTAGGGAGATATCAATTAGCGTAAATTAGAGTAGAATAGTGCAAGGCCGCGCAAAGTCGCCAGGGGCGACAGCGGCCCAATAGTAAAACAGAAAATAGCAGATCTCGGCGACCAGAGCACCTCAGAGCGAGATCTTTGGTGCGATAGGCTCTAAATAACAAAATAGGAGTTTCTATGACCCCGCATCCA
>NW_027160130.1:0-419 GCF_002600585.1 Cystoisospora suis
AGTCTGTGAACGAACCCTTACATTTACCATCAGACACCCTCTGTAGGCAGTCCCTATTGAGTTTAGGATAATGTGAATTAATGTTTAATTTCTGTGAGGGCGGAAGAGTCCTCCGACAACCTAAGTAGTCGTATCGTGTTCTGATACGATCTTTGGGGAATAGTATTAGATCTCTCAGAGGTGAGGTCTTTTGTAAAATGGCAGGGCACGGTATCTGTAACATATTCTATAATAGTTTAGCATGACGAGATTTAAGCGTAGAGAACCTTACGGAGGTGCAAAGTTCTGTTAAGTGTGAAGAGCAATTAAGAACCCGTTGAAGGAGAGTTGAGCGAAGCGTACCGTCTTAGCTTCGTAAGTTTATAGTCCGTTGGTTGTTCAAGGTGTGAACGCGACCCCAAGGACTAGAGGGTCCAAGT
>NW_027160130.1:436-1813 GCF_002600585.1 Cystoisospora suis
GGGCTGACTAGGGCGGGGTTTGAAAATTACCCTCCGTGTTGCACACAGTAGTCGAACGCAGAGAGTCCCATCAAGATTTGGAGCGATGGAGTTCACCTGGAGCCCCTTAATTCCCCTGGGAGCGAGTCGGCGAGCGTGCAGCTCGGTTAGTTGTCGAATCCAGCCTTGAGTTGCCTGGGTTTCCGACTGATGAGTCCTAGAGGACCCTACCCCGCGGTTGTCAGTTCAGAGGAGAGTTGAACCCTCTTTAGCAAGTTGGACAGAACCAGAACACAACGCAGGATCAGAAACAAAAACGGCCTGCAGCCGCCGTGCGGAACAGGCACCGGAAAATCTCCGTGGCCAGAACTGTCTCGGATCACGGCACCAGTTGTGCTGCCGCCGCTACGCTACAACACTGCGCTAGGGTTCGGCAGTGCGCTGAAGTGCAACAGTGGCCAAGCTCACAGAATGGTAACACGGTAAAAAGTCTTCAAATAGAAAAACACGGAATTAACTAACATGAAACAAAGGTACCACGAGGAAAACGTTACCACCGGAGTTCCGCTCACCGATACACGCCGGCAACCCCTGAGTGTGTATTTGACTCTTCTAGCAGAGTTTGAGGCTTCTCTGCTACGTACTCCTAAACCTAGTGACACCTGGAAACCGATTTACGAGTACCAGGGATGAAATTTTTACTTTGTACTGCGACCGTTCCCGGTCTCCGTCGCCGCGCCGCCCTGGGGCGGCCGTGTGTCACAACACTCTGCGTGCCCAACAGGACCGGCGCCTTCCCGCGGCCGCAGCGTTTGCCACGACCGCATGGCGTGGCACGTCCCTCATTTGGCTTTTTTTTCACACCCGAGTGTGACCGTCGTAGTACTCGTCTAGCGCCCCCCACCCTACGTACTGAGCGGCTGCCCAACAGCACACGAAGAGCGGTCGCGACTGACTGGCACAACAGCGTGAAAGAAGTTTCTCTACGGCTAGCAAAGGTCACTACGTGTGCTACTGAATACAAGCGAGAAGCACGCGTAGATCCACTGCCCGGCCCTGCGGAGGCGTGCCCCTTGACAACGACGTGAACGACCGACCTCACCGACCAGAGTCTACACGACTCCTGTGTGACACGCTCCTCGCTGGCGCGCAATACAGGTCCTGCAAGTCTTTGCACTCTTATCGCCTGCGCGAGAGGCTGAAGCCAACGGAAGGTCAGCACCCGGACTGCGAGCAAAGCTTTTGGGCGCCAGGCGTGCAGCGCCTGAACATTCGACCGAAGGTGTCGACCAGGGCTTGCTAGCTAGCTGCGCTTTCCTCGCTGGCGTCGTCTGTGTGCTAGTCTCCTGCGGAGAATCGGAAGATGTTGCCAGCGAGGAAAGCGCAGCTAGCTAGCAA
>NW_027160131.1:0-993 GCF_002600585.1 Cystoisospora suis
GCTAGCTGTTGCTTTCGGTTCGTGCCACTTGTCGTGCAGCGGCATAGCCGCTTCCTTGGCCCCTCCCTACTGACGACCTCGGGCTCTTCTCCGCTCTCTAGGATTGAGCTGAGCGGTTGTCGTCAGGACTAGTGAGTCCTGACAGTTAACCACGCTGTTCGTTTCCTTCCGACACAGTTGACCACGCTGACTTGTCACGTAGCACACAGGTAATCACCTTGTCCCTCTCCCACAACGCTGTTGGTCACTCCGTTCTTGTTCCCAGCTTCACAGGCAATCACTTGATTCCTTTCGCACAGTACTGTTGGTCACTCTGTTCTGGCAGCGCCACGGCACTAAAAATAAACTCCGCCGTGACGGCGCGGCACGTCACTCCCGTCACACTTACGTCGAACCGGTTCAGCAGGAAAAAAGAAAGAAAACGCACACCCAGCGCAGAATCTCCTCCGTACAACGAAAAAAGAGAAACGCCTCTCTTCTTCTAAGGAAAGGCGTCCGCACTCCCCACACTGTCCTGAAAAAGAAAGAACTCTTAGTTCTCAAATATCCGCCCATACGAGGGCGACAGCAAGCGAAAGAATATGCTCCGCGAGACACGTTCCTACGTGTCCTTTTTTTTCTCTTTCTATAGAAAAAAGGAAAAACCAACTCCACACTCCGCTTCTTGCGCATGACGAACACGGAAACAAAAGTTCTCCCCCTCTTCTACCTCGGCCGCCCCTCCGGGTGCCCCTTGCCTCTTTAACACCCGTCCCTCCGGTGGTTGTTCAAGCCACGGTATTACTCTTTCCCAAGGACCTACGGGTCAGGACGCAAGCTTCCTGACACCCCCCCTCCTCGCCCTTCCCTTTGTTTCTTTAGACCTTCAACACCTGACTGTTTTCTCAATGAAGAAGACTGATGTCGCGATGATAGGAGAAGAAAGGACAACAGAAAACAGGGACAGATACACGTGATGTGCCGGGTAGAGCATTTGTGCTGCCGACGCGGCTG
>NW_027160132.1:0-359 GCF_002600585.1 Cystoisospora suis
AGGCCAGCTGGGAGGCGTAGATCCGAGAAGAAGTTTGACCGGCCCGAGTTATCCAAACTGCAAGTCGGTTGGAGGCACGAAAGGCCCCAAGGGAGCCACGGAGGGCCGCTAGAGCAGCCTAACTACTGGGAAGTACCAAGAGGGAGTTAGACCCGGATTACCCCGGACACAACACATGTGCCCAGATTAGCAAGAAGAGGGAATTGCGAGAAGGACGACTGGTGGGTGTGACCTCTCGACTCGGCACTGGTGAGTCTTCTCCCATACTAGGAAACACTCACGAGCGTCCTACTCTCCTAGGGTCAGAACCTTCAGCGAAGAGGAACAACTTCAAGTTAACCTACCTCGGTGGAATACAC
>NW_027160132.1:603-3171 GCF_002600585.1 Cystoisospora suis
GGCTTCGCACGGCGGCCTCGGCAACCCTAGAATCATTACAGCGCCTAGCGCCAACTTCCCTTCGTCCGCTCCCTGTCCGGGTTTTTGTTGCTTTGGGTTCTTGTCTTCAGACGATTGTGTTTTCCCGTGTTGCCCGTGCCAAACTTTGGTGTTTGTTCGCACGCCGGGGGGGGTGTCAGGGATGGGCGCCCGTCGCCTTGGTCCTCTCACACACTGAGCCTCTTAGAGTACTGCCGTTCGATCGGGGACGGGCTCCCGCCGACGGATCGCATCGTAGCCACTCTCCTCTTAGACACCGGGGCAGCCGGAATTGGGACCCCGCTGTCCTTCCACGCCGCTTGCTACGGCTCTCTCCATGAGCACGGGTCGCATGGGACTGGGCCCCCGCCAGCTCGCCACCTCTCAAGATAGGGCTTGGCGTCTTCGCGCGGGCCACGGTCGGACGGGAATGAGCCCCCGCCGGCCCTGCATTCACACCGCGACGCTTGCTGCGTCTTAGGCGGAGTACGAGTCGGAGTCGGCCCGTCTTCCTCCCGAAGTGTAACGGGAGCCTCCTACACAGAGTTGTTTGATGTCGGGGCCTCAATGCCCCTCGACTAATGGCTCTTCCGTGGGGCTCCGCACCATGGGTGGCGTAGGGATGAGCTCCTGCCGATCCCGCCCTCTCCTTGCACGCTCGGGCCGGTACATAGTCACCACACACATCTTTCATGCATGCAAGGGGCATAACACACAGGCGAGGCGGGCCGACGTGATGAACTGAGTCGTTGCTAAGTCGGGCAACGTCAGGTAAACGAACACTATAGCTTATAGTCGCATGCGCAGAGAAATAGTAAGAGCTAGAGCGACTAAGTTACAGCTAGCCACACAAGGTCGGAACGGAAGTCGGGTGCGGCCCGGCCTGGACCGCCGACGGACACTGATCGGGTAGCCGGACCGCGCACACCACCGGGAGTGGTACTCTGCCACCCACCACCGGAGGGGACAGCCGAAGTAACTGACGAACAAGCCAGTGGGGCAGTGTCAGAGGAGATGGCTCTGCTCAGAGAGAGAAGGCTGTTAGTACAGCCTTAGGAAGTCTACAGAGTCAGGGAAACCCATAGGGGTTGTATCAAAGTGAGGAGGGTAGAATGAGTGAGATGACGCGCCAAGGAGGTGAACGGAAGGGAGGAGTGAATCGGCGACCTGAAGGATGAATGACTACAGTTAGGAGGAATGCCATCAAAGCAGTATGGGAATGCACAGCGGCTAGGGCAGGTTAACAAGTCAGAGAGTGACAAAGAAGAGCGTTGAAGTCAGGAATAACCGTGTAAGGAGAGGGAGGTCGTACCAGGGCAGAGGGGGAGTTGAGGGGAGAGATACAGAAGTAAGGGGAGACCGAAGAAGATCTAGAGATATGACTGCTAGTGCAGTCTAACCCCTGTAGAAACAAGAAAGGAACAAAGGAGCAGCAATGAAGATAAGTTGAGAAGAGCGAGCGGAGAAACGCCTGCAGGCAAACAAGAGTCCCAAGCTGGTATGAGTGCATCGGGTATGAAAGGACTGTGTGTGTGTGTGTGTGTGCGGGTAAGAGTGAAAGAAGGGTAAACGAATGGTACAAGAACGAGTGTTACTCTATTGAGGAGACGTACTGAATACATAAGTGGAGAGAAAGAGCGGCAAAACATTGGGGAAGTCCTACGATAGTAAGCAGTGAGCAAAGAAGCTAGCTAACAACCTGAAACAAGTCAGTGACCAGTGAGACTGCATGCAATAGGTATGAATAGCAACTAGGCGTGGTAGCTACAAAGTGAAGTGTTAGCATATAGTCGCATGCAGTGAGCAGAGCCAGAGATCAACAGCAACTAAGGTGATAGCCATCGGGTAACTACGGCTAGCGCGGCGGGCCGGCGCGGCCGACCCGCGGGATCACACCAGTCATGGGACAGGCCGGGGAGTACACACACCACCGAGGTGGTGTTGAACGATCACCAGCGACGAGAGAAGGGAGAGAGACGTTTATGAAAATAACGAAAAAAAGAGAACTTACCTTGTGTGATAAGGAGAGCAAAGAGAATGTCTTGCGTGGTTTAAGCGAAGAAGACGTGTGTGGTGTAGTGGGGCGACTAGGGTCGCCTAATCGGAACTTAGTGCGCGAGGTCGATGCGTGAGTGCCTGTGTGGCGGACGCTAAGTGTCGTATCGGTGAAGAACCGCAGCCTGTGTGGCGAAGTGAAAGAGAAAGATGGAAAGACAGGAAAACTGTTAACAACGTGTGCCCCAAACTTCCCAGTGTAAACGGAGAGACGCGGCCAACCTTTCTTGCGCGGCATCGCGCACGTCGAGCAACTTTGCAGAGCACGTGTCCGCCTGAGGGCAAGTGATGCTTAACGGATTTTAGGGAATCCTAACAAGGTGATGAAGGGAAGTCAGGAGAGAGGGCAGTAGTTTACGTTTTCTCTCTCGGTGGCAACGGGAGGACTCCCCTAGGTTCATGTGACGTCTTTCGCCTTCGCGCGCCTTCGTTCGCACGTCTCCTACCATTCATTCTCACTCAGCTTCGCTGGGATCTTCGGGAAAGAGCCATTTC
>NW_027160133.1:0-125 GCF_002600585.1 Cystoisospora suis
GGTACGCCGGGGATAACAGGTCGTAGAATTTCAGGAGCTCTGATCCTTGAATTCTATTAACACCTCCATGTCGGCTCATCACACCCTTGTACTTGAAGAAGGTTCAATTAGGAACGAGAGTTCAC
>NW_027160133.1:603-982 GCF_002600585.1 Cystoisospora suis
AGCTGGGTTAAGAACGTCTTGAGGCAGTTTGTTCCCTATCTGCCATTTTAAAAAATTAATTGGTTGTATAACTAAACCACGAAATATCATGTGAAGTTTCATGTTCGCCTTATTTT
Organism: Cystoisospora suis; assembly: GCF_002600585.1. Classification (NCBI taxonomy): domain Eukaryota; phylum Apicomplexa; class Conoidasida; order Eucoccidiorida; family Sarcocystidae; genus Cystoisospora; species Cystoisospora suis. The sequence continues at coordinate 720 of NW_027160133.1, forward strand.
AAAAAACAGGATAAAATCTTCCTTGAGCGACTCGATAGGCAAATAAAAAATTGAGCTATAACGCTATCTCTTTTATTTAAAAATTTAATGCCTTCGATTTTAACGGTTTGCTCCTGAAAAAAGAAATTTTGGTTTCTCTATAGTTTGTGGTGACAGACCAGTAAGAGATTTGGAAAAGTCCTCAATAAAAAAGATACGTTAAAAAAACACAGTCGGTACGAAGTCGAAACAAGGTAGTTGACGGTGAACCAGTGGCTGAACAA
>NW_027160133.1:1464-5043 GCF_002600585.1 Cystoisospora suis
GAGTACGTAAGGAAAAGGAAAGGTTAACCGCTGTCAAAAATAAAAACTCATTACATACACCCCTGAAAATTTGGAACAGATGGATATAATTTGGTAGTGGAACGTTTGAAATAAAAAATGGCAGCTGGAAGACGGAATCGTTACTAAGCGCCAGGTAGTCCTGGACACTGAATCCATGCGCGTGCCATATATGCTAGAACGGTCCCAGGCTGAATTTTATGATCCCAGGCTGGTTCAAAAAGTCAAATATTAGCCAAAAACTGGCGAGAAGGGAAGTGTGTTTCTTAGAAAAACTAAGGGAAGTTTAGCCGGGAAGTTAGCGTCTAAAAAATATGATATAATTATCGCACAAGCACTCAGCTAGTTAAGAGAATGTATTGACGTGTTAAAAACTTTTTTTGTTAGGGTACCGGGCAGATGTCATAAACTATACCTCCTCATCAAAGTTAGCAGTGTCTTACGTTTGAATCCAACAGACGCTTTCCGTTTTTTAACTACACTACGAAATGCCAAACTATTCAAACATTAGTACTTTCTTATTAATGGAAGCGCTGGTACCTGGGTATCCAATCCAGTGCTCCTCATTCGGCATAGAGACTCAGCCTCAGTCCAACTTTGTACTGATTTTTATAAAAAGGGACTCCATAAGTTAAACTGTAGAGTCGAGATGGAAACAACCGGAAAGGTTACTGCATGTCCTAAAAAACTTATAAAGTTTTTTGTAAAATTCTCTTCCGAATAGATTTCATGGAAAACCTAAAATTATCATGTTTGATTGACATTTAACCACTAATTACGAATCATCCAAGAATTGTTTACCATTCTCAGGTCCGGTCCGATTATATAATCTTCCAGTTAGATAAATTAGATCACATGTCTTCTAGTGCTTTGAGATTTGACTCACTTTTTACAAAAGGTTAGTATCAAATTGCTCATATTTAAGAATATTTACTAAAATTTCCTTCTTATATGCAACCACTTTAAGATATTTCACTGTAGGGTTCTTATTCTCTCCATTCTTACTTACTGTTTTCCTACTATTTAACTATACCTTCAGAGAAGTTGGTACAACCTCAGCTTCTATGGTTTCATCAATCTGTTTAGGTGTTATTAGTACTGAGTTACTACTTTTTGTTAGTTTCTTTTGGGGTGCCTATACCAGTATCTTATCACCTAGTTATATAACTGACACAACCTTAATTAGCCCTACTGAAGGTCTAGTTAGTATCTCAAGCAGAGGACTTATTGTAACTATTACATTCTTACTTTCCAGTGCTAGTGTTATTCTAGGTTATGGTGTTCTAACCTCAGAAAAAGCTATTACTCTAAATATTCAAAAAGGTTTTCTAGCTCTAGTAATAATTGCCCTATGCTTCACTAGTGTCCAAGTTTGTGAGTATTTAGGTTTAGCAATCTCTATTAACGATGGAGTCTTAGGTACTTACTTACTATGGATTACAGGACTACACTTTTCTCATGTACTAGTTGGTGCAATATTACTATTCTTCACATTCTGGAAAGGTAGCTTACAATATAATCCAGATAGCCAAGTTCGAGTATATACTTCTTCTAGTATTATGGTATTACCTCAATTAGAATCATATACTTTACTATACTGGCATTTTGTAGAAGCTATTTGGTTAGTAATTCACTTTACTTTCTATACTCTATAGTTGAGGGATCTCGTAAACATGCGAACTCACTTGAACTTTAAAAAATTTGTAGAATAAAATTCCTTCATATTGACTATGCTGACTTGAGTAACGGAAATTGAATAGATTCAGCTATCCATGGTGATAAGATTCGTAAATACCGGTCATTAAAAACTAACTGTGTTGTAGTAGAGCATAGGATAATGCAAAATATCCCTGACTGGATTATGCAAAAAATAAGTTTTTGGGAACAGCTTCCAAGCATACATTTGTTGATGTAGTAGTAGAATTCAGATTTTATTGCCTGTCAAGTTCCTTTAATGTAGTTATCTCACAGCTTAATTTGGTCCAGATAAGCGATCTCATGTATGGTTAAAAAGTTTTTAAGACACCAGGCATGCAATACCAAAAAATTTTTTATGCATGGTAAGGTTTAGCGTGTACTTTCGAATGAAACTTTGTGCTCCACCGTTAGTCTCTTACCTCCAACATTCCTCTTACATACTACTGTACGGACTATTACAACCTCCAGGCAAAGAATTGTCCACGATTCATATAGACAACTAGTGGCTTCTCTCTCGATTTCCAAATGGTGAGTTACAAAGATGATTCTCTCCACACTTAGGTTTTGTTTATAAGGGAAGTAAAGGTGCTCAGGGTCTTACCGTCGGGCCATAGGGTTCCTCATATTCAAGGATTTTTCTATTTCAAAAAGTCTTACATTAGAGACATTAGGAAAGTCGTTACACCATTCATGCAGGACGGAATTTACCCGACAAGGAATTTTGCTACCTTTGGACCGTCAGATTACAGCCGCCGTTTACCCTATTTTTTATATCATGTTGAGTTATCTCTTTCAAGAACATCTATTTCATTTCTATCCTCACGGGAACCTTTCCACGCTCTACCAATATTCGCTACAATGTTTTATCTCGCGTGACGAGCGGTGTGTTTAAGGCAAGTAAAGATGCGCCCATAGTTTTTGGCGTTTAGAGCATCCTCATATAGATAGGTTCTTTCTGAAACAATAACCTATGGTTATACTACCAAAGCATCCATCTACAGCTGCGGAAACTGTTATTTTGTCTATTTAAAATAGAATATTACAAAAAACCAGTACACCTAGCCAACACGATCCATTTGCCTGGGTTATTTTTTGTGCTACAAAAAATGAGGCTTGATGGTTACGTAGAAGGTTACAAGAGACAAAGTCCCAGCAGTAGCGGTCATACTATTGAAGAGCCGAGTGTTATCCATCCATACCAGGCGTAAAAAGCGTTCGTTCTGAAAAGAAACAGATGCCAGGCCAACTGAACTCGTTTATGTTTATTATGTCTCAAGTGAGATCTCATCTACAATCATATCCATGTCCAACAAATATGAACTTCCTTTGGAATTTTGGGTTCTTATTAGGAATCTCTTTTGTAGTACAAATTGTTACAGGATTACTACTAGCATCTAGATATACTAGTGAAATGTCACATGCTTTTGCTAGTGTACAACATATTATCAGAGAGGTGTCTTTCGGTTGGGAATTTAGATTCCTACACGCTACTGGAGCATCATGTGTTTTCTTATGCTTATTCCTTCATATTCTTAGAGCTCTAGTTATTAGTAGTTATACATACTTAAGTCTAACATGGATTACAGGATTAATTATTTATTTTATTTCTATTGCTACAGGATTCTTAGGTTATGTATTACCATGGGGTCAAATGAGCTTCTGGGGTGCTACTGTAATTTGCAATCTATTATCACCAATCCCATACCTTGTAACATGGTTACTAGGAGGTTTCTATGTAGACAGTCCTACATTAAAACGTTTCTTCGTTTTACATTTTGTACTTCCTTTTGTAGGTTGTGTTCTAATAGTATTACATATCTTCTATTTACATCTAAACGGTTCTAGTAATCCTGCGGGTATTGA
>NW_027160133.1:5454-6923 GCF_002600585.1 Cystoisospora suis
CTATTTACACCTAAATGGATCTAGTAATCCATTAGGTACAGAAACTGCATTAAAAATACCATTCTATCCTCATATGTTAAGCACCGATGGTAAAGGATTTAATTATCTAATCTTATTCCTATTAGCCCAATCATTCTTTGGTCTAATTGAATTATCTCATCCAGATAATAGTATACCTGTAAATAGATTTGTAACACCATTACAAATTGTACCAGAGTGGTATTTCTTAGCATATTATGCTATCTTAAAAGTTATTCCAAGTAAAACTGGAGGTCTATTACTTTTCGTAGGTAGTATTCTATTATTACTACTTCTAAGTGAAGTTCGTTCACTTACTAGTGTAATAATCTTACGCCAACAATTCTCTTCAAGAAATTGTGCAACATCTTGGAGTATTATATATATTTATTCTTATATTGCTCTTATTATTGTTGGAGCTCAATTACCTCAAGAAGTATTTATTTCCTATGGTAGATTCTTTACCGCAATCTATCTTTTAAGTACATTTAGCTTTTTCAAACTTTAAATAGTTCTTAATTTTAAAAAATTTCAACAATTATATATGAATTATAGTATCTTAACTGCTGCAAACCATAAAGAATTAGGTATTTACTATGTATGGTTTGCTTTTCTTTTTTCAATTGTAGGTACATTACTTTCAGTATTAATTAGACTTGAACTAAGTTCCTCTGGATTACGTATTATTGCATTAGAAAATCAAAATTTCTATAACCTAGCATTTACACTACATGGTGCTATTATGATTTTCTTTGTAGTTATGCCAGGTTTATATGGTGGATATGGTAACTATTTCTTACCAATATATCTAGGAGCATCAGAGGTAGCCTTTCCTAGAGTTAATTGTGTATCACTGCTATTAGTACCAATTGCATGGGTTATAGTAAGCACTTCATTAATCTCTGAGTTTGGATCAGGTATTGGTTGGACATTATATCCTCCATTAAGTACATCCTTAATGTCATTATCTCCAACCTCAGTAGATTTAATTGTATTTGGTTTAGCTCTATCAGGTATCTCTAGCTTTTTATCCTCTGTTAATTTCTTAACTACAATTGCTGTATTAGGTGTTACAAATGGTGCAAAACCATGGTGTTTATTTACTTGGGCTATTGTCTTTACAGCTATTATGCTAATTGTTACACTACCAATTCTTACTGGTGGCTTACTAATGTTAGTATTAGACTTACATCTAAATACTCAATTCTACGATGCTGCTTTTAACGGTGATCCTGTATTATATCAACATTTATTCTGGTTTTTTGGACATCCTGAAGTATATATTCTAATTCTACCTGGTTTTGGTGTTATATCTCAAACATTATCTACTACTGCAGGTAAATTAGTATTCGGAGGTCCTTCAATGATCTTAGCTATGGGATGTATTACTGTACTAGGTTCATTAGTTTGGGCACATCATATGATGACTGTAGGTTTAGAGACAGATACTC
>NW_027160133.1:7329-7862 GCF_002600585.1 Cystoisospora suis
CATCATATGATGACTGTAGGTTTAGAGACAGATACTAGAGCATACTTCTCTGCTGTAACAATGATGATTGCAATTCCTACAGGTACCAAAATTTTCAATTGGTTAAGTACTTATATGGGAAATCCATTTAGTACAATTTCATTAGATATCTGGTATGCTCTAAGTTTTATTTTCCTATTTACTCTTGGTGGTACCACTGGAGTAGTTCTAGGTAATACTGCTGTAGATGTTGCTCTACACGACACTTACTATGTAATTGCCCACTTCCACTTCGTATTATCTCTTGGTGCAGTTATTGGATTAATCTGTGGGTTCTTCTATTATCAAGATTCAATGTTTGGTTACACAGCTAATGTATTTACTAGAAATACTTCAGATTCTCCATATCTAAGAGTATGGTCTATTGTATTCTTATTTAGTATTTTACTAACATTCTTACCAATGCACTTATTAGGATTTAATGTTATGCCACGTAGAATTCCTGATTATGCTGACTATGTAACTTATCTGAACACAATGTGTTCTATTGGTTC
>NW_027160133.1:8288-8440 GCF_002600585.1 Cystoisospora suis
AACACAATGTGTTCTATTGGTTCTATTAGTACTGTATTTATATTATATTCCTTAATTTTCTAAAAAAAGAGTTGACCGTGAAATCCATACAAAGATAAAACGGGAGATAGATAAAACATGTTACTCTATCGGTAAAAAGGTACGCCGGGGAT
>NW_027160134.1:0-384 GCF_002600585.1 Cystoisospora suis
GCGTTCTTCGCCTTCGCCAAGTTCTTCTCCGTGGTCGCTCCCGCTGGCTGGGTCCCCGGCTGAGCCCTTCCTTCCTCGATCTCCTTGCTCCCATTTCCGGTTTTCTTCGTCCTTGTGTGCCGTTTCCCCCCTAAGGATGGAGATCCCCCCGCGTCGCCTCTTCCAGCTTGCCCTGCGTTCCCCATATCTTCAAGATTTCCTCCTCGAGCCCTCCCCCGAGTTCGGAGGCTAGCTCCGCCCGTCTCTCCGAAGATTCCAGCGGCCGATTTCTCGGCGGCTTGCTCGTTTTTAATTAGTTTCTTTCGTTTCCTCTTCAGCTTTGCGGTTTCTTCCTTTATTTTCCTTAGTATTGGCTTGTGTTTAGTTCGTCTCAGCGTGTCTATC
>NW_027160135.1:0-4383 GCF_002600585.1 Cystoisospora suis
CATTTCCTAAGTATTTAGTTCGTTGTATTTTTTTGTAGGATTTGTGAATTTATGGGCGGCTCTTAGCTTTGCTCTGTTATTTACCTTGAAAGGTACTACAGGTGTAGTTATGGGTGATGCAGCTTGCCAACATTCTCACTTCCGAAACACAACCCGGTGGCCTTTTTTCTGTCTGCTGCACTTTGTTGCTGGCGTGCTCCGTTCTGGATTTTTTCACGGCCTCACACTTGCTGAAAGGGAGGGTGCTCAGAGCAGGAGACTAACTGCGTACGGAGGGGCTGGAAGACCGAGCTACTTATTTTCGGGCGTCATACTTGGCGCCGCCTCTTCTTCCGCGGTGTGGTTGGGAAACCCTGATGATCTGTTCCTTCGTTAGATCACGTTGAAGTTGTGGTCCTGTCGGAGAGACGGTTGGGAGTGGAAATCAACAAGCGTGTGCAGCCGGAGGCAGAGGCGCCGCGGTGCTAGCCACGACGGTGTGAGGTGTGTGTGACCGCTCCTCCGGCAGCCAGACCAGAGCACGAATGAGGGTCAGGAATTTCACTGCCTCCGGCTGCCGGCGCGCAGTTCGTATGGTTTTTTTTTCAGAATCCTGCTTCTCTCTGCGTGGTTTTCGGACACTTATGTGACGCCGCAGCCGGTCGCTACGGGCCAGCTGCCCCGGCTGGAACCACCGGTTCGGACACTAGACTGGTCACCACCGCCTCGGCTATGTGGCTCATACGGCTCGTTAGCCAAGCATGCCCCGACCGGTGAGGAGGCCAGCTACGGAACATGACCAGGCGCACTGGGCTCAGGGTGCCCCGAGGCGCTCTCGTCTCTCAGAAACATTGGCTCGATTGGCTTAACCCGCTGTACCACGTCCCGCCAATTTCACTTGTCATTTGCGCCGGTGGCAGATTGGAGTGACATTCCACGGCAGTGCATCCAGAGAGTTTGATATGGAAATCATCCGAAGTGACGCTGGCGGTCTGAGTTCGGAGAGCGGCCGGCGCGAGCGTTCCGTCCGTGACCGCCACCTGACTCGAAACGCGCCCGCGTGAACCGCCGGTGCCACTATAGAGCCAGCGAGCTTCGTTTCTCTTTCCATACCACAACTCGTCTTCTCGCACGGACCTTTTTTCCGTGTGTGGAAACGTAGAAACTGCAGTGTATAGTGTGACTGTGCAGCTGGGAAGCGGCCAGCGATCCCTCTGCTTTGATAGGGTCATTCCACGCCCCGCAAGGGCGGACCCTGTGTTGCATTAACGGCCGTTTACACGGGGACGGGGCTTAGGTTGCGGCCCTGCTGATGATGGTGTTCTTGCAGCGTGAGTAGTATTCTGTCGAACCCCTGCCCCTCTGCTACAACTCAAAGCCCGTCTGAGCGGAGTAGGCCGGACACCGCGTCGCCGTTGAGCGAGCGTGGGCCTCTACAGAGGTCCTTCTTGATCGACTGTGTGGGAATGCCACTGATGGAGAGGGCGAGCACTGTCTGAAGCTGCCTGTACAGTTGGCGGAGCTGTCGTTCCCGAAGCTGCAGCCCTGTCCATTAGTGGTGAGATGAGAGGCTTGCCGTTCGTCTTCTTGGCGAAGCTGGACACCGCGTGACACCGGTAGAACCGCCCAGGGACACTCGCCAGCGCACATCTGATCCCTTACCAGCTCCGGGGCGATCAACGCTACGCACGCTACCGCATCTACAGGAAGGGGAGTTGTCAGTCGGCAACTACTCGAGCCGCTGTAACTCAGCAACATGGCGTGCGGCTCGTTGCTCAGCGAGGAGGATCTCTGCCGATTCAGGACCAAGAAATGCAGAAGGCTCGTGAGCGGTGCTTGCGAGTTTGGCATCACGTAAGTCGGGCGGATGTTGCCAGAAAACAGTGCTTGTCATCGCGTGAGTACCCGCTTATCAACCGTTTTCGAGTGCCAGGTCGTCTGGAGCCCTCGTGAGGCACGAGTGAACAGTGTGCGTGAGGAAGCCTTTCGCACAAAGGGGTGAGGTGTGTGTCAATGTCCACAGTAACTTTTAAATCCGACACACTTGTCGGAAGCCGATTTTCCTGTGCAAAACACATCGCGTCTTACCCCAAACGCTTTTCGATAGGTATGTGGCTTCTTGTTTCAGGCGCTGCCAGTACTCACACAACCAGTACTGGAGTCGTCGTTGTCCAATATACCTCTCCGATCGCTCTTTCATCCGCTACGTCCACGTCTTATGCCCCTACGTGGTAACGAAGCAAGTCCAGCTCGGTGATGCATCACTCGGGAATGGATGTGGTCGCCCGCGCTGCATGCAGCGGTCGGGAACAAAGGCGACGGGGCCTCACCAGAATCAGCTAGCGAGGGGTGGCGCAGGGAAACGGAGAGGCAAGGCGTCAGAAAACTGTTGTTGCTGCGATGACCAGAAAGAGGAGATTATAATCAACAACTGCCCACGGGGAGGGGAGTGTCCATTTGCGCACTCCACCGAGGAAATCTTGTATCACCCACTCTTCTACAAGGTAGGGACAAAGCTGCAGTTTCTGAGTATCCTCGGTCATACTTTGGATTCAGGAACGTACACTTCACTCGCAGAGGGCAACACAGCTTGCAGGGGGAAGACGTACTGGGGACAGCTTCGGTGATCAGCTTTCGGATACTTTCTGCCGAAGACGGCCACACGTGACAGAGTCATGCCCTCGACGGAGAGGCCATCCCGGGCCAGTTACTGCGCACAGCTCGGTCGCGTGTGACTGTTTGCTTGTGTTTGCAGATGGTCATTTGCGAGAAATATCGCGATGGAGTGTGTGACACGTACTACTGCCCATATATTCATGGCCTTGCGGAAGCTAGGCAACCGAAGCAGTACAAACTGCCTTTCACAACAGGCATTGACAGTGAGTGGCGAGAGGGCTTCCACCCGGCCAAGAGTTCAGGCAGCCAGCTTAGTGCTTGGGGAAGTGATGCGGCTGGACTCGGGTGTGCTCCTCCTGTTGGATTGCATTTGTGTGTGCAGTACCACCGCTTCCATGCGTCACGATCGTGGCGAAGATCGAGAAGAAGAAGGTGCGTACGAACGACATCGCCGTTCTTAGGAGGCCGAGTTCCTGCGCAATCCCGTCCACGCGAAGCTAAACACAAGGTCGCGTTCAATAAAGCAATAGCCTACCAGCAGCAGTAGGCACTGCTGTGTCCCAAAAGAATGCATTTCTCGTGTGCTGACACCGCTGTGGCGCCTATTCGACAGCAGCAGCCACGTCCTGTTAGCAACTAGCGGAAGGTGCCAACAGTGGGAAGCACGCGGTCGTAGCAGTATTATTCGTAGGTGCAAGTTAGCGCCGCGTCCTCGCTTTCCGAAGGCAGACCTGGGACACCTGTTTAGCTGAGGTATAGGCACGACGCTGTAGAGCGGGAAAGAAAAGGTTGCGGAGCCCGTCCACGTGACGCAAGTTCTCTTTCAGACATCAGACACTTGTGCTTGCCACTCTCAACCGCAATGGGTTTCGTGTCTACAGGGATCATCGAGTATTNNCAGGGCTCATCGAGTATTCCAGCAGTGAAGGACTGTCTGTCCTCGGAGACTTCGTCGGGAAGCCGCTCCCAGAGCCCTCGTCCTAACTCGGTAAACCAGCGTGCTATGGTCTCTACGCAGGCTGGACGCCCTCAGGTGCAGACCTCACAAGCTGTGGAGGAGTACGGCAGTTTCAAAGATGACAGCAGTGCAGTAGGCAGGCAAGCGCCGGATGACGAGCGCGAAGGCAGCAACTCACTGCTTCCGGAAGCTGTACGCTCCCAACGAGAGCTAAGGGCCAATGGCTTATTCGAAGATCAGCAGCGGTGGGGTGATAGCAGCGAAGCATGCCAAATCTTGCTCGAAGCTCTCCAGGCTCTGAAAATCGAAAGCTCAGCCTTCTGTACAAACATGGCGGCAGATCATATGCCGGCGTGCTGCGCCGAGCTGACCTCTCCGCCACACCATCGGGGGTCCCAGGTTGAGCCCGTCCCTGTGACTGCTGTTGCAGTGCAAGAACAGCCCTATTCTGAGGATACAAAACCGATAAAAGACCTAACTGCCCGAATACTAGGGTCTTTATTGATACAGAGCGATCGGGCCGTTGAAGCACCCGAAACAGCTTGCTCTCGCCTGCTTCCAGTGAAGCTTCTAGCAGCTGCTTTAGAACTCTGCGGGCAAGCTGACGGCAGGCGTGCAGGCCACAACAGCTTCAGCTCACAGGTATGCTCCCAAGGAGCCAACATTCGCAGTGTCGCGGCAGACCAGGCAGAACAAGAATCGATGTCGGACTGTGTATCAAGCCTTGATGAAGCACATCAGCTCCGGAATCAGTCTGAGAGCCGATCATACATCAACTGCTACCAGGGCAATCATGCGGACGACGCGCGCGGCCGCGTGTCACGGCCCAC
>NW_027160136.1:0-2224 GCF_002600585.1 Cystoisospora suis
CCCACCTACTCCACGGCCTTTCATAGAAAGAAAAGAAGAAGAAGAAGAAGAGAGAGATGCAGCGTGGTGTTGGTACAGCCCCTCTTGTTGCTCTTCATAGAGAAGATGAGGGAGAGCATATTCCCAGGCAAACTTCTCAATTCTCTCCTTCTTTTTCTTCTTTTCTTCTATGCTTATCTTCTTGTTCTTCTCTTCTTCTGCTTCTTCCAATGAAATAGAGGGCTTATCTTGATCTTGATCTACTCCGTTTACAGTTGTCTGTGTATGCGTCTTCTGTGAAGATAAAAGAGAAGAAGAAAGGAGAAAGGATGGGTTATGAGGAGGTGTCGACGATAAAGAGGTGTCTTTATACCGTTTCCGCCGTATGATATATCTTTGCTGCAACAAGATCTTCATATGCTTTCTTAACTCTCTTTTCTCCATCTTAAGTTCACGTGCTATTTCATTCATTGTCAAAACACGAAGAGGAGAAGGTTGATCGAAGTCGTCACACTCTTCTTCTTTCTCTCCTTTTCCTACGTGTTCTTTGTCATCTTCATTATGATCTTTTCTTTCTGTCATTCCTTTCTCATATCGGCTCACGAATGCTTTAGTAGAAAGATCTTTACTTGCCTCTAAGCGACTCTTGGTCTCTTCCTTCCTTTCTCTCTCTTCTTCTTTGCTTAACTTTTCTGTCTTCTCCATTAGCCCGCCATCAAGAAGGAGAAGAATCGCTGCATGCACATACGGTACATACACTCGAGAAGAAGAGAGAGAAAGAGAAGAAGAAGAAGAGAGATCTTTTCTCGGGCTTAGTGAAGAAGAAAGCGATGAGAAACAAGCAGACGAAGGGATTTGCTGGTTCATCTTCTTCTTCTTCTCTTCAAAGACACTCCCTGTATCCCAGTTCCTACTACTACTACTCAGTTTGGTCGTCTTCATTCTTTCTTCTTCTTCTTCTTCTTCCTCCTCTTTCCTTTCATGAGGAGAGACATGAGAGATCTCGAGCTCTACTAGAGAGAACTTCTGTAGAGGGCAGGCCCTCCATCTCCCGGACGTACTTTGAGAATACGCTGCAATACACTCTTCTTCTGCTCTCCGGAGAATCACAGGCAAACACCCGACAAGAGAACAAGAAGAAAGAGAAGAAGAAGAGGGACTGCTCTCTCCTCCTTCTTCATTCAAAGCTCTTGGGGGCGGGAGAGACGAAGGATGAGGTTTCTCACGTGAAGAGCGCACAAGAGACTCGTGTGAATAGAGAGAGGGAAGAGAAGAAGAAGAAGAGAGAGAAGAAGAAATACGAGGCCAGAAAGGTAGAGAGATCATTGCAACGGTGATCGAGGGAAGAGAGACAGAGGGAGAGGTAGAGGCGGAGGGGGGTGGAGATGAAGAGAAGAATAAGAAAGAAGAAGAAGAAAGATGAGAAGATGATGAAGAAGAAGAAGAGAAGGAGAGATGCTTGTCACGTCGTAAAAACGTTGAAGAAGACTGAGGTGACACCTGAGCTTGTTCTATCTCTCTCTTCAAACTCTCTTTTTCTCCCCCTCTTAAAGCAGCATCTCCATTCATCATCTTCACGTCTTCTTCTCTTTCTTCTTCTTCTTCTTCCTCTCCCGTCAGATGTATCTTCATCGCACTCCTTGAAGATAGACGTGAGCTCATCTCTACAGCATCTGTGGATGTGGTAGAAGAAGAACAAGAAGGAAGAAGGAGAGTTCGATGACTTTCCCGTCCTCCAGGTTGCGAGAGCGGAAAAGAAGAAGACGCACAAGCGATCGCCTTCTTCTTCGTCTTGCTATCTGGATGAGGAAGCGAGGTAGATAGAAACTTCTCTTTCTGGGTCATCTTCTTCTCTTCTGCCTCCCCTGAGGTATCGCCATGTCCTCTTTCAAGGGAAGGTTCTCCTAAGAGTTGCGCGCTTTCTTTCTCCTGAAGAAGAAATGCCTCCACACCTTCTCCTCTTGCCTCTTCTTCTTCTTCTATCTGTCTTGTATTAGAGGGACGGAGATGCTGACCATGCGGAAAATCTTCCGATACAGGTCCTTTGCGTCTAGGAGGTGTTGGCGAGAGAGAAGAGAATGAAGAAGAAGACGAGGAAGGAGAGATGATCGGATCTTCCCTGTGTTGAGAGGAGAGATGCCCTGCTGACGTCCTTCTCTTTCTTCTAAGCCGCATAGAGGAAAACGATGACGAGGATTGAGAAGATCGACGCGACAATAAAGGAGACGACGAGGAGGAAGAAGAA
>NW_027160137.1:0-221 GCF_002600585.1 Cystoisospora suis
AACGAGCTTGATGACTATGTAGTTGTGTACTTAGATGATGTGTTAATCTATTCTAAAACTAAAGAAGAGCATCTACTCCATTTGCGTCGAGTTTTACAAAGAATAAGGGAGCATCAACTTTATGTAGGGATCCATAAATGTGAATTTGTGACTCAAAGGGTGAAATATTTGGGATATATCATTGAGAAAGGAAGCATAACCCCCGATCCAAGGAAAGTAGA
>NW_027160138.1:0-260 GCF_002600585.1 Cystoisospora suis
TCCTCTTCTCTTCTCTTCTTTCTTCTCTCCTGTCTCTCTGCGAAAGCACCTCCTCCTCCTCTATCCCTCAAGAGAGCAAAGCTTCTCTCTCTTCCTCTCTTCTTCTCACTCGCTTTCTCTCACCTCTCTCTTTCTTTTATCCTTTCCGCTCCTTTCTTCTTTGCCTTCTTCGCTTTTCTTCTTCTTCAGATCCAGTTAGCGCGGTAACAATAGACTGTAGATACACCCGAGCCACTTGCTCGACTTCTTCTGTCGTTGTA
>NW_027160139.1:0-344 GCF_002600585.1 Cystoisospora suis
GGGTCCGGGGATATCTTTCCTTGCTCAATGATGTAGCCGAGATACTTCACCTTAGGCGTCACGAACTCGCACTTGTTAAGCCCCACATACAACTTTTGATCCCGTATTCGTTGTAACACCCGCCGTAAATGACTTAAATGGTCTTCTTTGTTTTGAGAATATACTAGGACATCATCTAAGTAGACAACAACAAATTCGTCCAACTCATTTATGAACACGTTCTGCATTAATCGCTGAAAGGTTGAAGGAGCTCCTGCTAAGCCAAACGGCATGACGTTAAACTGAAAGGTCCCATATCGACACTTAAATGAAGTTTTCCATCGGTCTTCTGGAGCTACTTGAAC
>NW_027160140.1:0-389 GCF_002600585.1 Cystoisospora suis
GCGGGGCCTAGGTGCCGCGCAAAGCCGCCGTGAACATTACGACTTCCACGCAAGATCACGAAAACGGGGACATGGGTTTCCCCTACACGAAACACGATTCCAGGACCCTGGGGTGCTCCCAATAGGTTTCTGGTGTCCTCTTTTAACTTTTAGCCTCTCCTAGGAGGCGTCAAACTCCTTGGTTTGCTCACGCCGTGCTTCTTTCCTCTCTCCTGGCGGCGTAGGCGATGCGAGGGTGATCTGCTGGGGATGCTCAGGGTTCTGGTGAGCTGAGTTCGCCTTCTCCGGGGCTATCCTTCTCGGAGTATACTCCTGTTGAGCCCGTCTCTCGATTATTAGGTCGCCTAGTGCGTGATCTGGCTGTTCTCGGCCTCTGGGGACCCTGTTCG
>NW_027160141.1:0-416 GCF_002600585.1 Cystoisospora suis
AGGGACGATCACTTGTGACACCTTTGGTGCCTCTCTTGCCTGCGTCATCTGCTAGCTTACACACGGCCCGCTTACCTGCTCCTCGTCTCAAAAAACCTCATTGCCCAAGGCTGCTTTCAACACAAATAGCTAATGTGTGTGTCGTAGCCCGTGTTGGGTTGGCGCGACAACCAGAGCGAAGCAGGACTTGCTTGGAGAGAGAATTTAATGGTTTTCGATTTAGAATCATTTTTTGTTACAGATAATTTAGAGGAAAATACTCTCTATTCAACTATGAATAACTAATAACATTGAGTAGAATCTCCGGTGGGTATCTTGATTTTCGGTATCATTCTAAATCTTTATATATATAAAATGAAACCGCCGCTTTTCTTGCATAGCCTCAGATACTCTGCGAGTATTCGCGATTAGGCAAA
>NW_027160141.1:741-942 GCF_002600585.1 Cystoisospora suis
CAATCAATTTTAGGGACGAAGAGGTCCCTAGCAGGGAAAGAACAGAGTCGGAGAAGCAAACGGGAGAGCAGCAGACCGAGGCACATCAGGTGCAGAAGCCGCGAATACGACAAGCAGATCGAACAGAGTCTCCAGAGGGCAAGGACGGCCAGAGCACGCACTCAGCGACCCAACAATCAAGAGACGGGCTCAACAGGAGCA
>NW_027160142.1:0-296 GCF_002600585.1 Cystoisospora suis
AAAAAACAACGGGAGCGGTGGAAGGTAAACAACACGGGAAAGGGGAAGAATAAGGGAGGATCGGGAAAGGGGAAAGCAAGAGGAAGTGAAGAGAAAGGGAAGGAACAGCAGACAGGTGAAGGAGTGAGAACTAACGAAAGGAAGGGCGAGCAGCTCGAGAAGGTGCTAGCTGAGATGAAAGGAAAACGGACCAGAGTGAAAGTAACGAAGGAAGTAAAAGGAAACGAGACTAGGATAAAACTACGCCGGGGACAGACTAAGCTAAAGAGGAGAAAGAAACGAGAAGGAAAAACTAA
>NW_027160142.1:739-934 GCF_002600585.1 Cystoisospora suis
GAAGACAACGTCAAAGTCGAAGCTTCCAAATCCTAAGGGAACAAAGTGGAAAGTTACAAAAATAGAAGAGAAACAGAGTAAAGTGAAAGTATTAAAGGAAGGGAGACGCGACAGGAACTTCTTCGAGGGTAGACACGAGAAGACAGGCCGGCCGTGTGTGAAGCCGGCCAGAGGTTACAGCGGAGCAGTCCGACC
>NW_027160142.1:1457-1838 GCF_002600585.1 Cystoisospora suis
GAGAGAAGGAAACGAACCATCTGAGAGAGGAAATGCTGAGCCATCTGAAAAAGAAAGCATTGATACCTCTGTGAGAGAAAGTGTTGGACCATCGGAAGGAAAGCGCACTCAGCTTTGCGTGAGAAAGAAAGCTAAGCTTTGCGTGAGAAAGAAAGCTAAGCTTTGCGTAAGAAAGAAAGCTAAGCTTTGCGTGAGAAAGAAAGCTGAGCTTTGTGTGAGAGAGAAAGCTGAGCGCTGCATGAGAGAGGAAGCGGAGCCTTGCGTGAGTGAGAAAGCTAGGCTTTGCGGGAGAGGGAAAGTTCAGCGTCGCGTAAGAGAAAGGGCTAAGCTGTACGTAGGAGAGACAACCGCGACAGGCGGAAGTAAAGTTGAGGGGAGCAA
>NW_027160142.1:2266-2767 GCF_002600585.1 Cystoisospora suis
CGAAGAAGGGTGGTGTAATGTGGAGGAAAAGAAGCCGCGATCAAGAAGGGAGTGTAAAGTAGAAAGGAAAATATACAAAGTGGAGTACAAGGCGTAACTTAGAGAAAGAGGTTTGCAGCAATCGCAGGCCAGCAAAAAACGTTCACAGGAAAACACAAATAGAAAAGCCACGAATAACGAAAAGAGTGCGGGGGAGCAACAGCATCAGGGAGAGAATAGAAAACAAAGAAGCAGGAAGAAAGAGAGAGTCGCAAACAAGGAGGAGAGGAGAGGCCGACGAAGGTGGAACAGTCGGTTCAGCCAAGCGAACGCAAAGGAGAAAGCGTAACAGGGCACGCAGGAGGCTAGCGGAAGGTCGGCAGAGTACAGCAGTAAGAAAACTGCTGAGGCCGGTGTGCGCAATTCAAGTGGGAGAAAGCGGCGAACCTGAAAACAAAAGAAGGGGAACAGCAGTAAGGAAGGGAGGTGAACAGGTGACAGAAGAGAAAGACACCGAGCCGA
>NW_027160143.1:0-290 GCF_002600585.1 Cystoisospora suis
AGGGAGCCAGCCAGCGGGAGAAACAACAGAGAAGAGCTTGTCGAAGGCAAAGAACACGAAAGGGAACCTCAAAACAAAGAAGAAGAAGGGGGAATAATACACAAGGAGGGATGCTCAAGAATAACAAAGAAGAAGAGGAGGAAACGAAGAAAGTGATGAAGAGGAGAAGGAGCTGGACACTCACCTCCGACGGACTCGAACTCCGCGAGCGGCTACTGGAGGAAGAGGAGATGAGTATGAACGCCATGAGGAACGCGACTTCATCACAAGAGAAACAACGCGAAGAGGAA
>NW_027160143.1:652-2192 GCF_002600585.1 Cystoisospora suis
CAGTCAGAACTATTATTCTACACAAGAAGGAAAGTGCGGAGGTTCGCACGGGTGAGAGGTGGTGCGATGGCAGTATGCGTGGGGGTGCGCCGGCGCAGTAGCGCGCGCGCAGAAGAGAGACCCCCAGTGCGTGAGCGAGTTAGAACACCAATGCGTGGGAAAGAGAGAGTACCAACAGGTGTGAGCGAGAGAGTCTAAATGAATGAGAAAGGAACGCCCCCAGAATGTGTGAGAAAGAAAGTACCAGAGAGTGTACGCGAGAGAGCCCAGAAACGTGTGAGAGGGAGAATCCCAAAGCGTGCGAGAATGGGAAACCCTAAGCGTGTGAGAGAGGGAGACCCCAGAGGTGAAGAAAAGAGAGATCCACAGGAGAGGAGAGACAGAACCCCCAGAGATAAGAGGGGGATAGGTATATCACAGAGAAAGGAGAGTTCCTCGGAAGGAGAGAGAAAAAGCACGTTTAGGGACGCACAAGAGAGTGCGTACCAGAGCGCGAGAGTGAGTGCGCAGAGAGGCGCAAGAAGAAGTATGTACGAGAGGGCCGCCGAGGGAGTGCGTGAGAGCATTAGTGAGAACGCACGAAAGAGTGTGGAAGAGAGCGCCCAGAAGAGCGCGAGCGGCAGTGTGCAAGATAGTGTGCCAGAAGATGTTAGGAAAATACGTGAAAAAATACGAGGGATAACGTGTCGCGAAGTGGGAGGGATAGCGTGCAAAGACGTAGCAACGGGAGCACACAAGAGCGCGTGCGGGAGAGCGTGCAAGAAGATTCGAGGGCTACAGTGAAAGGGAGTACGAACAAAGAGAGAGCCAGCGCACGTGAGCGAGAAGCTGTGAGTACGAGTGAACAAAACAACGTAGTCATTAATGTACGAGGAGGTACACTTGCGGGTGCGGCAACAGGCGCGAGCGCAAGTATGCAAGAGGAGGTGATGGCGCTCACACCGAGGAGCGCAGTGAAGGGCGTGCTAAAGGAAATAAGTGAAAGCACCCCCCAAGAAGCAAACACAGGTGTATTTTAAGGGATAAGTAAGGATGCACCAGGGAGAGCAAGGGGGAATACGCCAATAAGGATGGGGGAGAGTGCACTAAGACGGGTCGGTGAGAGGATACTGAAGGAGGTAGAGAAGAGGGTACGCAGAAGAGGGAAAACACTAAAGATATGGAGTCAGAGGGTGGTAAAGCTGAGTTCGTACCAGAGCAGTAAAGTCAACGTGCAAAGAAAGACCAAGAGTAGTGATTCCCTAAGGAGACGGATGCGCTCACTGAAGAACACAGCTGCGAGCGCGTGCAACGAGATAACTCCGCAGCTACCGAAAGAGCAAAGAGTGAGTATAGCATATCGACTAGAAAGAGGAAGAATAGGAAGAGCCGTAAAGAGGCCAATTCGTCGCAACAAAGGCAAGCGCAAACTAGCATGCGAGGCCGCAGTGAGTAGACCTCCCCTAGAAGAGGGACAGCAGCAGGTTTCAAGAGAGTTCAAAGCAAAAAAAGCAGGCCAAACCGAAGAGGGGAACATTACTACACACGGCAGGGGAAAGGA
>NW_027160144.1:0-234 GCF_002600585.1 Cystoisospora suis
CCCCGGACGCGGCACATGTGCCTAGATTGGCAAGAGGACGACGTGGCGAGAAGGAGGGAGTTTCAGTCGAAGCATCGGGTACGGCAAGTGAGAACAACCTTGGGGAGGCCTGCAGAGACGGAGGAAGGCACGCCAGGTGTTAGGGCCGTCCGGGCCAGTGAGATCGCACGCCGCGGCGAGGCCGTCCAAAGAGAGACAGAGACTCCCTATGTGCGGAGGAGGCCACAACCGCAG
>NW_027160145.1:0-412 GCF_002600585.1 Cystoisospora suis
AAGAAAGAGAAAGAAAGAAAGAGGAAAGCAGTCCAACTGATGTGTAGTAAGAGAGAAGTAAAGAAGAGAAGGGAGACAAAGCTTTGGGAATGAAGACAAAGAAAAGAAGAGAAGAGACAAATCGTTAGTTCTACTGGTAGTCTCCTCAGTCCTCTTGTTTCGACACCTTCTTCTTCTTCTTACTCTTGAATGACTTATGAAGAGGTCACACATGAAAGGAAAAGAAAGAAGAGAAAAATGCAACACTCTCTCTCTGTCTATATAGATATACACACGCACATATATATATATACATATAAATATAACTATATATAAATATATATATTGATAATAGCGGCGAAGCACACAAGCACAAACAATTGCAGCGAGACAACCCATACCTCTCTATCTAGATCTATCTATCTATCTTTAA
>NW_027160145.1:994-1450 GCF_002600585.1 Cystoisospora suis
ATCTATCTTTAATCTTTCTTTAAACTATCTTTAGTTTATCTACAGATTGGTGTCTCGATGTATGCCTGTATTTCTCTTGCATGTGTCTCCTGACTCTCCCCCCTGTCTCCATCGAGTGGGCTCGGAGCAACAGACAGCTATAGAAATAGATGTCTCTCTCTTCCTACCCAAATCTCTAGAGAGATAGAGACGCATGTAGATACATGAGAAGAGATCTCTCTCTAAATTGTCTGTAGTTTCCGAATGATATACGGACATAGGGAGACTGGCAGCAGAGATACCTTGATAAGATGCATGTGTTGCCTTGCAAAGACTACAGCCTGGAAAAGCATTCGACGAACTCTCTATGCAGATCAAGGCATATTCATCTACACAAATACGTATATGCATGCACGTATGTATGTATGTATGTGATATGGAAAGTTGTATGTAGTGGCTATATATATGTATGTATAG
>NW_027160145.1:1592-2459 GCF_002600585.1 Cystoisospora suis
GCTCTTCAGCGGCTCCCAAAGAAAAGTAAAAGGCGAAAAGAAGAAAGATCAGGAGAAGATGAAAATTTCGAAGACTGCGTGAGCTCTGCAAGAAAGAGAAGTTCTGAAGAGAAACAATAAAGAAAGAAGCAAAAGAAGAAAGAAAAGAAGAGATGAATGAAATAAAGGATGATAGAGGAACAAAAGAAACACCAGATGAAGGGGGGTGGAAAAAGAGAAGAAAGTAAAGAAAGAGAAACATAGCAACTTTGGAGAAGAAAAGAAATAGAAAGAAAAGATAGGATTGTATCTAGATCGATATACCTATCTATCTATATATCTATATATACATATATAGTGTATAGGTTAGAAAGAGGAGATAAGAAATCTATTACAGCGGCACCAAAACACACAGCACACCCTCCCTCATACACCTGCCTGTGACCTACAAATTCATATACATACACATCTATATATATATATATAGATAGAGAGAGATTAACGATAGATAGATTAAAGATAGATAGATAGATTAAAGATAGATAGATAGATGTGTATGTACAGATACGGAGAGATAGAGAAGAGAGATGACGATTGGTGTGTATGGATTTATTTATACATCTATATATATATATCTATATATATATATATCTATCTATCTATCTATATACATATATCTATCTATATCTATATATATCATCATGGTGCAGGACTGCTCCCTCGTTTTTGGGGATTTCCTTCTTGCTTTTCATTCTTTCTTTCTTTTCTCTCTTGCTTGCCCTTTAACAGACAGGGAATGAAATACGAATCGAGACAAAGTTGGTCAACTGGCACGACCCCCTCCTAAACTTCTCAAGCTCAAGCAAGAGAGACAGGGAGACAGAGAGA
>NW_027160145.1:2828-3032 GCF_002600585.1 Cystoisospora suis
GAAGAAGAAGAGAAAAAGAAGAGGCGTGTGTGTATATATACCTTTTAGATCGAAGCCTGTACTGAATATGGAGGGATGTCTCGAGGCGAGAACAACGAAGCGCTTGAGAGAATTCACCTCCAAATCTCGCAGTTTCCTATACAAGCTACACATGCCTTTCATAGTCAACGACCCTGTAGTACTGCATGCAAAACAAAGAAAAAG
>NW_027160145.1:3337-3712 GCF_002600585.1 Cystoisospora suis
TCCCTGCGGTGTATATACACCTCCCCGCACTTCCATCATAGTCAGTTACATATGTATACAAGTGACTACGTACACACATTCATACCTATCCACACATTCCTACATAAAGACATACATGGAGATATCGAGCAACCTCCATCCTCTCGTTACTTATACATATATACAAGAAGATATAGAAAGAGAAGGAAAGGGTCAGAGAATCTCCTTTCTGAATTGTCGAGCTCCTCTCCAGTCTATTTTACGATATCTGTAGATCGTATAGACCAGGTATGTAGCTGTATGTCTATGTACAGGGAGGGAGCGCGTTGGGTAGAGAGAGATCTTACCTATTAAGAATACAGAATCCCATGCCTACGTTGTTTCTCTCAAGAATTT
>NW_027160145.1:4321-4524 GCF_002600585.1 Cystoisospora suis
GATATCTAGAAAGAGAGAGAGAGCAATGCACAAATTTATGTGGAGAGAGAATGTATGTGTATCGATATAGAGAGAGACTTGAAAAGAAAAGAATGTGTAGCAGAGCTAACGAAAGAAGAAGTGAAGAATCCTTTCAGCTTTCTACATGGGAAGTCTCTATGTTGCTATTACACCTTCACACTAGGTGTACATACACCTGCTGA
>NW_027160146.1:0-1302 GCF_002600585.1 Cystoisospora suis
GATTAAAGATAAATAGATAGAAAACAATCACGCCGTTGCCTTCTCCAGTTAGGAGAATTCGAACAGTCTGAACCTCTTTCTCCCATCTATGTAGTCGCGCTTCGACAACTCCCTCTACTTATATAAAGTAGATCTCAATCTTCGAGAAGCCGATAGATAAAGGACTCTACACACCCGTCACCATCAGCATCCATCTCCCGAGAGACAACCTTTCAACATATATTCCAGCTAGATACCGTAGCTAGTTAGCTAGCTAGACCGCTGGATGGGTAGCTACTTCCAAGAGCCCCCCCCAGCAGGCAAGCAAACCCTTCCTTCTCTCCATCACAGAAACGACGTGAAGATTTCGACGACAAACGCGTCGAGCCCCCTGTTGCTAACGCCAGCAGACTCAGGCAGAAATTCACTAGGAGGAGACTGAGATAGACAGTAGCTAGATATGGCTTTACTATCATCTTACAGAGGGAGGAATGTATTATACTACACCCCGATCGTACAGAGACCCTTTAGTTAGTCAACCTCTTTTAAGCATTAATCATAAGCGAAGATTGAGAAGTAGTAGAATAACTCTGAGGGAGACACATCTCCACTTGAAAACAACATGTGAAAAAGTCTTCTGCGATAATCCTCTCTCTCATACGCCAACGTCTTCTTCTTCTCTTCACGACCTTTAGCATCGCTCTTGCGACCCTGTCAACTACTGTCTGTGTGGGTATCTTCCTCTCTCTATCTCTGTGTCTCTCTAAACGGGGATCTGAAGCGACCAGTAGAAAAGTCTAGTGTACAGAGATGGACGAAGTAACCGAAGAGAGTTACATGAAGAGATCGAAAATAGTTTAAAGCTAGATGAGATAGATAGATAGATGGGCTGAGAGAGGGAGACAGAGATGTCTAACTTCCTCTGACCGTCACCTACGGCAGTCGTTCTAGATACTTGAAGGTTAAGAAAAATAAAAAAGGCCTATTGCCCCGTGAAACAAAGAATGGCTATGAAACACCTTTCAGAAACAAATCCATAGACAACCCCCCCCCCCCCCCCCGATCACCTCATGCGTCTCCCATACTGATCATCTCCCTATATCTACGTCCTACCTTCTTCTACATACATCTATAACTATCTATCTATCTCTATGTGTTTCCCTCTCTCTCTTTCTCTATGCATGAATATCCTATATAAGCTACTTACCAATCTCGTCGAACGATGTATTTCAACCAGAGACCTTCTCTCTGTTCCTTCTTTAACAGAGATCGAAGAAATAAAGAATCTGACAAGTACGGATAGAGAAATAGATCTACTGACAA
>NW_027160147.1:0-9331 GCF_002600585.1 Cystoisospora suis
AAGAGAAGAAAGAAAGGAAGAGTGAGAAAGAAAGAAAGGAAGGAAGAAAGAAAGAAAGAAAGAGATGAAATAGCACATGGGGCATGCATGCATGTATGCATGCGACAATGAGAGAAAAATTGAGACGTAGAGACGATTAAAAGACGAGGTGTTCTTCATTCCGCTTGGAGAGAGAACGAAACGAAGAAGAAAAGGAATGCCTAAAGAATACGATATGAAAATAAACTTCCCATGCGTCTATACATCTGGATACATACATCTTATTCATACATGTATATATGTAGATACCTATAGATATAGGCTCATACCTATTGAATCATACATACGTACTTAGAAGACATACATCTTCATAAATCTCCATACACACTCGGACACATATCGTCATACATACAAATCCATGCATAGATAGTACGCATACATGTTTGTATGTACACCTTCATACATGTAGATCTATATCCACGTATACGTACACAGGAAGATTCTCAGAGAGAGTTTCTTGGCAGAGCTTCTCAATGCACATGCAACATGTCTCAAAAGAAACCCGTAGGAATGAAGAAGACATAGAAAAAGAAGAAGACGAAAGAAGGAAGAAAGAAGGAAAGAGCTCTGGTGATTTATGACATGCACTCTAGTGCAAAAAAGATTCAGGAGAAGTCGAAGTTCCTTCGTCTCCATTGTGCTGTCTCTTCTCGATTCACTACACCTCAAGACCAAGAGAAAGGAAGAAATCTTAAGAGCAAAAGGCCACTTTCAAACAGCTTCACTCCTTGAGAGAAACAAGAGAAGAAAAAAAGGGACCCGATCTTCATTCTTGCCTTCCACCTCAACAAACCAAGTCGATGGGGGATGGACATCTCCCTCCCTTTCACCGGGTGTACGTACACCTCAACTCCCCTCTTTCCTCTCAATCCTTCCATCTCCAGGTGTACATACACCTCACATCACCTGTTCTTACCTGTAAGCATTTGAGATAGGTAGGACCAGCAACTCGGGCAGCGAATCCGATCAAGTGGAAGAGCGCATTTTCGACTTTGCTTTTTACTTGCTCTTCTTCTTCCTTTCCTTTCGGGATGGTGAAAAAGGAGAGGTAATCTACCCATCCTCCTAGTTGATCTCTCCATCTTCTTATATAAGGTAAGATGTAGAGACAGGCGAGAAGACCCCCGGCTCCTATGGCTAGGAGACAACTTAGAAACACGAGCTCAAAAATCTTATATGTGACAAGAAGGTCCCACTTCAAACGTGAAACTAGGGCGGACTTCTTCGTATTCCCTCCTACTTCCTCTTCATCTCCATATCCTCTTTCGTCTCTCTCTTTCTTTTCATCTTTCTCCTTAGTTGTCTTTGCATATGCTTCAGCTTCTCTTGCCTTCTTTTCTTGTGAACGAGGGGTGTTGACCTTCTCTTCATGAGCTAGAGATTCGGAAGGAAAGCTAGATTTCTTTGATAGGAAAGAAGAGAGAGAAAAAGCCTTTCTTTTCTTTTCATTCTCAAAGCTATCCGAGAAGTCTTCTTCTTCAGTGGTATTCTTGGATCCAGTGGGGAGAGGAAAACTTCGTTGGATAGAAGCCTTTCTTTCGTGGTGCTCTTGGGGTGATAGAGAGAAAGAAAGAAAAGAAAGAGGAGACGAAGAAGGAGAAGATACCGATGTCTCTTCCTGGCACTGGGCTACCTTCTTTCCAGGTGTATGTACACCTCGGTGTAAACTCAAGGAAGAAGAAGAAGGAGAGTGGTGTGAAGGATCTACAATAGGGGGGAAGGAGATGGGATAATGGGATAAAATAGAAATCTTGTTCTTTCCTAATGCAAGTCGCTTTCTTCTTTCAAGAGCTGCTTTCTTCGAGATTCGTCTTTCTCTTACTAGTCTTGCATGGAGGTCTCCTTTATCTCTTCCTCTCTCTGAGCTTCTTTCTTTCTCCTTATCAACAGGTCTTTCCCCTTCTGCTTTTCCCACTAATCTTTTCTTTCTTCTTTCCTCTCCTTTCCGCTTTTTCTCTACCCTATCAAGACATACCTTCCCTTGACGATATGAAGAAGTACACGATCTCGCAAGAAACATCTCTCTTCTTCTTGCTCCTCCTCTCACTTCTCTTCTTCTTTTCTTCTCCTCCCTCTTATCTCCTTCACCTCTGTGAAAAGAATCGACAACACGACAGAGAGTTTCTCGAAAAGAAGAAAGTTCACGTCCCCTCAATCTCCGTCTCTCTCGACAACTCCCCTCTCTATCATCTCCTTCTTCGTTTCTTTGTTCTCTTACACGCCAATCCTGTCTTTGAGGTGTGAAGAAACAGACTTCTTTCTCTATATCTGAAGACTTGATCTTCTTCTTTTCCTCTTCACTCGTTTCTTCCTTCTTCGCTCTTTCATCTTTCTTGTCTGAAAGAAAGAGAAAGAAGCATCCAGCTAAAGCCCCTCTTGAAGAAAGACAAGAAGGTGGTACTAAAGAAGAAGAAAAAGTTGACCTTTCTTTTCGCCCTCTTCCTCTTTCTCTGCCTCTTCTTCTTTCTTCTCTTTCTTTCTCATGCAGGCATCTCACATCGACGTCTCTTCTCTCTCTCGTTAGGGACAGACCAGTAGGCAGCAGAGGAGAAGAGAGAAGTGAAGAGAAACAAGAAGAGAGAGGAGAAGAAGAAGAGAGAAAAGAAGAGAGAGAACAAGTGGCGAGGTGAAAAGAACGTGGGTGAGAGAGAAAAAATGAAGAAGACGAAGAAGAATGAGAAGAGAAGCGAAGAGAAGGAAAGAAAGAGAGAGATGAAGATAACTGAGACAAAAGAGAAGGAGAGGGGGGAGATGGGAATCCTAGAGAAAAGAAGGAAGAAGAAGAGAGAGATCGAGAAAGAAGAGCAGAAGAAGAAGAAGAGCAAGAAGAGGAATGCTTTTTTGAGTTCTCTTGTTTTCGTGTTCTTATCAGTCTCTTCTCTTCTCTCACTTTTCCTCCTTCTGCCTTTCTTCTCCTTTCTTTCCTTCCATAGAGATCTTCATCTTGGGCTGAAAGAGAGATAGAAATCTGTCGTGTTCCTAACTTTCTTTCTTCTTCTTCTTTTACGTTGAGCTGTCGCACACGACTTGCTAGCCTTCTCTGTGTGAAGGGAGAGACAGAGAGATGTCTAAAGGAGAAAGATTTCTTTTGGAGAAGATAAGGACAGAAAGAGAAGAGAGGAAGGTGAGGTGTCTTCTGCGAAGAGGAAGAAAGACGCAGAAATCCATGGTAAAGTGAAGAAGGAAGAAAAGAAGAGGAGGAGGAGGAAAGAATAGAGAAAGGAGACAGGGAAGAAAAAGAAAGAAAAAACTTGCGATGAAACACTTCGGATGAAGAAGAATAAGAAGGCATAGCAGCAGTATACAAATGAAGCAGATAAGAAAGAAAGAGAGAAAGAAAGAGTGAGAGAGAAAGAAAGAGTGAGAGAGAAAGAAAGAGTGAGAGAGAAAGAAAGAGTGAGAGAGAAAGAAAGAGTGAGAAAGAAAGGAGACAGGAGGACTGTGGAAGGCTATGAGGAATGAGAAGGGAGAGATTTTATTTCCTCCTTGCGTCGAAGCGGGGGGTGAGAATAGATACGCACCGTCGTCTTCCTAAGAGAATGAACAGAAAAGGAAAAGCCTCTCGTCAAGCCAGAAGTCACAAGTTACGGTGGAGCAAGAAAGAAAGAAAGAAGAAAGGGACAGAAGGAAGAGAATAGACCAAAAGAGACTATGGAGAGGAAAGAAAGACATGTGAGAGACAGATGACTGACGAGAGGAGACAGACGTTGCAAGAAGAAAGAGTTGCGAGAGAAAACAGTTATGAGAAGGAGATGAAAGAGAAACGACCTATGGGCTGAAGATGAACAAGAAGAAGACCAAGGAAAGGAAGACAGATAGTTAGATAGGTATGCGTGAAAGGAAGAAGAATTAGACGATGCTGACGAGGAAGAGGACAGTTGCTGCTGATGGCACTAAGGAACACACACATGCAGTAAATTCTCTACACCCCAAAGCATTATCTCTAAAGAAAGCTCCGAAACAAAACTAAAGAAGTCTTCTTGATTCGTCTTTATCACGTCAAGAAAGATAAAGAAAGGAAAAGAGAACAAGGAGAAAGGTAAAGACTACCCAGGGAGAAAGAGAAGAAGAAGTCGACAAGACATCTTAGCTAGCTCCATCGAATGAATGAATGAATGATCCCGACCCTTCGTAAGACGTCTGCTAATTAAGGGAGAAGAACATCTTCTCGCAAAGTGGAAATGTTACTTCTAAGCACCTTATGTAAATCGGAAAAAGAGTCCAGAGAAAGAAGAAAGAAAAGGAAGAGCTCCTCCTTCTTCAAAAATCTTCTTGTCGATGGGCGGGGGTATCTCCCTCTTCCCTCGTAGCGCACTCTCCCCGGGCAGTGAGAATCGAATCTCCTTCATTCTCTTGTAGACGGTGCGATGCAAAGAATGAAGAGGAGTTTCTTCCGTGATCAAGGAGCCACCTATCGTTCACCTAACGTGAGAGAGAAATTCAAGAGTTTCACGCCTGCTAGCTAATCGTCGATGTCGCTGAAGAGAATGCTGCCTTTTTGGGATTCTTTGCCATAGGCTTTTCCCAGTTGATTAGCTACCGGCATGCACAGACGCCAAAGAAAGAGTAGAAGAGAGCGACGCTAGGCTAGGCTAACAGGTGTGACTCGAAGGCAGGACTGTACCTAGGCAGTTTTGACAGGAGAGAAAAAGCGAGGACTTGAAAAAGAACTAAGCAGACCGACTGATGATCCTACTACTACTACATGGCCGTGACCCACCGACCTCTCCTCATCTATTTCCTTCCTTCCTACTGCCTGCCTGCGCCGAGCTGCTGGAGACTTCTGGAGCCACCTAAGGAGGGACGGACATGCAAGGTCGAAAAAGAAAATTCCTTCCTTCTTTCTGTAAGGTTGGCAGGTCCCACAGACTTCTTAGAACTCATTCCCGGACAACTCACCCCGAGAGAGCACGTTCCACTAAGCTGAACTACTCCAGAATGACCTGAAGAAGGTTAGAAGGCGCCGGGCGGATCGCCTTATATGCGGAGATCCTCCCCCCTGCCTCTCTCTGTGGAGTCAAGGGAAGAGACGGCTTGCCGCCGCGGGCGGTTTCACACTCGCGGCGGGCGGCCTTGTGCTCCTCCTCCTCCTCCGTTAGCTGCCTAATGGTCGTGTATGTCTACTACACTCACCATCGACGACAACGACGACGAGGCTCTCTCTCGGAGGAAGAGGTTCGAGAAACGAAGAGACAACAGATAAGCAAACCGTTCAGTAAATAAACAAGCCAAGTGGGGTGTGTGTAAGGAACATAACAGTCATTTCATTCTATTCTTTCCAAGTCGTTTTGCTATTTTACTGTCAACATGAGAGGAACAGCACCTCGTTAACTCCACGACGTTGCACCCCCGTTCTCATTGGGTATGGCATTTGCTGTCGTTGTCGTCGAGTCCCAGACTTCCTTGCGATGGGATCATGTCTGACGCCGTGGTGCCTTTCCTCGATCTTTCTTTCTCAAGTGCTTCTTCCTCTTCCGCGCCTTCTCAAAACCGAGTTAGGCGGGGAGGGGAAACCTCTTACGGAAGTCCTTTGGAAAAGACATGTTTCGAAGGGAGGAGCCCGACTGGGACTTCCCCAGGCGTACATACACCCTGTCGCGAAGTCTCGTCATCCTCGACGACAGCAACCCTTAAGCAGCCTTCCAGAGGTGTCGTCTCGCCCAACGACAAGGAGCAGGAGGACGTTGGTGTTGTCGTCGGTACCCCTAGGGCAACTGCTAGTCCTTTGACTAGTAGGGCAGTTATTCCACCGCTAGCTCTACACTTTCGTCGCTCCTTATCTCTCGGGGGGGGTGGTACTAGTCATAGGGGTGGTATCGCAAACACCGCTGGCGGCGCCGTCTCTCTCTCATCATCACCGTTGTCGTCATCATCTAGTTCATCTTCTCGATCTTGTGAATATTTACGCGTCGCACCTCCACCTAAACGTCCTTTTTCCTTATCTTATCAACATTCGAGTAGCAATAGTACTAGTGGCGAGGAGTCATCCTTTCTTTTACCTTTAGATACTCATCGTTCTCTCTATAAGAAGAGATCGAGCGTGTCTCTTGTCTCATCGTCTACCACAGCCGTCTCTTCACCCCGTATCATCGCTGCTGTGAGTCCACGGCGATCATCCCGAGGTGGAGGAGATCGCCCGGGCTTACTACTCCTATCATCGTCATCTTCTTCTTCATCGTTGCTGTCGCTAAGCTCATCTTCGGCTGCATGCGGCGGAAGAATCAAGGGCAACTCTCTTTCCTGTGCAAATAGTATCTGCTGTAGTCCACGTCGACATCTCCCGCCTCTTTCCTCCTACTCGTCTTCATCATCTGGAGAATCTGTCGAGACTTCGTCGTCAGACCCTTCTTCGAAAACAGAAGAAAAGCTATGCAACAGGATCAATTTGACTAGAGAACAAAAGGAGATAGAAGGAGTAGGGAAATCTCATGAAGAGCGCATAGAAGATCGACAGAGTTACTTCTTTCCGTCATCTGAAAACGTCTCTTTACACTCTCTTGTCTCTCAGAGCCTTCCGCATTCTTGTTTGGACGCTCTCTCATCTCCCTTGTCTTTGCTTTCTCTTGAGCGTTGTAAGATAGAAGAGGCAAGAGATCTTTCTCATTCTCCCTCTTCTTTTTCATCATCTTCGTCTCTTCCGGATGACCTGGAAGAAGAGCAAGTCCAAGAGACACAACAGGAGGGAGGGGATGGTGACGCCAATGAGAGAGGCGCAGAAGAAGATTTTGTGAAGTGTGTTCCTCGTAGACAACTCACAGGGGAAGCTCATGAAGAAGCAACTGTGAAAGAAAAGGATAAAAAGAGTCTCACGACAACTTTAGAGGGGTGTGTCTCAGATCATCCTATCAGTACGACCTCTCTTCAATGCCTAGCAACAAGGGGATTAACTAACAGAGAAGATAGGGGGAGTCTAGATCTTCCTCACGTTTCTCATCTGTCTCAAAAGAAGAATTCCCACCTCAAAAGTGTAGTTACACCTGTTGGGGGTGAGAAGAGAACAAGTATATCATCCTCATCATCATCTTCAGCTACGAGTCGCAGGGGTTTGTCTCTATTTCAACCGGCGGAGGACAAGACTTCCTTCTCTCCAACGACTGAAAGAGAAGAGCAGCAGCAGCAGCAAGTGCCGGATGAGAATGACGACGTCGATCTCTTAGATATCCCCTCCGAGATTCTCGTTCGTCGATCTTCTCTTTCTTGTTGCCAGTCTCTAGCAGAAGAAGAAGAAAAGGTTCACGGGCCTTTTCTCCAGGAGCCTCTTCGACTTCCCTTCTTGGAGTGTAAAAAGTTGGCTGGCCGAGGCGACGACGAGGACGAGGAATGGATCTTTTCTACTCCTTCTGTTTCTCACGAATCTAACAGAGTAGGAGAAGATTTACCACAGCAACAGGAAGGAAGTTATCTCTCTCTCTCAGACAAGTGTACACGTCAGGAAGATACTTCATCTTCGTCTGCATCTTTCAAGAAGGCAGATGCTCTAATAGAAGAAGAGGAAGAAGAGCTTGTTCTTCCTTCGTCTCCTGCCTCCATATCGGGGATTTCACTTGTCTCACCTTCTCAGAGGAAGACACGTGGGGAGTCTTATGATCGAGGAAGGAGAGCAGAAGGTTCGGCGGGAGAAGATAAGGTTGAGAAGTCTTCTCTCATCGACAGCAAAGAAGGAAAGAGAGAGGTCTTCGACACTCGCGGAGATCGCATCTCTCACGAAGAAGAAAGAAGAGAGAAAGAAGAAGAAGGACACTTCATCTGTCTTTTTTCTCCCTCTTCTTTATCTGCCTCATTTCTTAAGGAGCAGTGTGGATCGACAGACGCTTCAGAAGAGAGAGAAGAAGTTTGCAGCAGAGGGTGTCATTCAACGACACTAAGAAGAAGAAGAAGATTAGAAGAAGAAGGTGTAGATGATGTGAGTGATCGGAGAGTCTTTGCAGGAAGGAGTTCTCATGAAGAAAGGTTGCATGACAGACGAGAAAGAGCGGGTACGGGGAGGAGTTCAAGACAGACAGACAAAGAAAAGTTTGGCTTTTTAGTAGGAGAACAGAGAGAAAGAGAAAAAGGAGAAAAGAGAGGAGATGATCTTATCAGGTGTACAGACACCTCATCGTCAAAGAGTGAGAAGTCAATACTGTGGTTGAGGACAGGCGGTCCAGGGAAGGAGGGAGAAGTAAAGCCAGGAGAGAGTGCGAAGAAGGACCAAACTGCTCTTGAGAAAAAAGAAGAGAGCGAGAGAAGAAGCACAGATCTCCAAGAGAAGAAAGAACAACACGAAGAGGACAGCGAGGCCTACGAGGCAGAGATCGAGGTGTCAGATCAAGAATACTTTAGAGCGGAACAAGATCAACAAGAGGACGGAGAAGCATCAGAGAGATTCTTCAGACACTTCAAAAGAGAAGCCGGGGATGATAAGACAAGTCAGCGAGATAGAAGAGAAGCAGGAGCGCTAGATGAAAGGAGAGACGAGGTGAGCTCTATCGTCGAGAAAGTTGGGGGGAAAGAAGAGCAGAGAAGAAGAGAAGGGCAAAGAGATAAAGGCCCATCTGGACAAAAGAAAGAAGAATTGATAGAACAGCAGATTGTTTTCCTTACAGAAGAAGAGGAGAAAGGTGTCTCAGAAGATAGAATAGAGAAAGAGGATGAAGAAGAAAGTCATGAGGATCAAGAGTTAAGAGTGTGGAATGAAGAAGAAGAAGATGTTGTGGAAGCAGAACTCGAACTAGAAGAAGAAGAAAAGACAGAAGAAGAAGAGGAAGATGAGGTTTGTATAGAATCTTCCTCTCCGTCAATAGAAGAAAAGAGCCCTCCTTCTAGTACCAGAGCTGAATCGTCTTCTTACACCTTTCTTCCTCCTCTTCTTCTTCTTCTCACTCCACATTTTCCCTTTCTTCTTCTTCTTCAGGTGGTCCTGGACGAGTTTGCACTATGGGGAATGCACAGCAAGGGGTGGCGCAGCACCTGCACAGTCATCCTCATTCAACCTCTCATCTCTTTCTCCACTCGAACAGTAGTAGTAATAGTAATACTACCTCTTCTTCTTCAGGAGGCAGAGGAGCAGACAGTCTCCCGCGGCATTCTTCTTCTCTTTCGCCGTCGTCTTCTTCTTCTTATCAGCATGGCGCGCAGACAAGTGAAGAGGGGAGAAAGGGAAGTCCAACTGTAGGAGGAGGAGGAAGACGGCCTGCAGCAGGCCGCTTGAATGGTAGTAGTAGTAGTGATACTTACTCTTCTTCTTTGAGAGATGATGGCGGGGGAGCAGGCGCCTATGCGGGCACAACTATGTTCCGAAGGTAAAGAAAAA
>NW_027160147.1:9619-16651 GCF_002600585.1 Cystoisospora suis
TCCTCTCTCTTTCTTTCTTTCTCTCTCTTTCTCTCTCTCTTTCTCTCTCTTTCTCTCTCTCTCTTTCTCTCTCTCTCCTCTCTCTCTCCTTCTCTCTCTCCTTCTCTCTCTCCTTCTCTCTCTCTTTCTTTCTCTCTCTCTCCTTCTCTCTCTCTCCTTCTCTCTCTTTTTCTTTCTCTCTCTCTCTTTCTCTCTCTCTCTTTCTTTCTCCTTTTTCGGTATCGTAGAGAGAGATAGCTATGTTGTAATACACGTATGACGCTGTAGCTCACTCTCATTTCGGGTTCTCCTTAGGTGCTGTATTTTTACCTACCATAGGTGGTTTGTGTATCATGCTAAAGATCTGTTTAAAGATTCTCCTCCTCCAGACTTCTTCTTCTTCATACCATTGACAGGTTGGTGCTTTACATATCTCAAGTATGGCTGGCGTTCTCTCTATAGCTGTGTAGTCCTATGATTGGCTTCGGGGTGTATTGCTACGTAGTATTATGATTATATTCATGCCTATGCATGTGCCTAGCAGGTATATGCAGTGTCTTGGATCTTACACTGTCTAGTATGATCTGTATCGAACCTTATCATAGCAGTTCTCGAACGATTCCTGCAGAAGCGGTTTCTACATACAGCGGTGATAGACAAGAAGAAGAAGAGAGATTTGGGGAGACAAATAGGATGGATGGCAGTTGAGCGAGAGACCAGAAGAGAGAAAGAGAGATATGTCTCTGGAATGATACATCTCATGGTAGATAGATAGATAGATCACTATATTTTGGTTATTCTCATCTCTTCGATGACTTATCTTTCATCTTTCTTTCGTGTTTTCATGATCTTCTGTCTTTAGGTTGCAACGTGAGAGAATTCCTTTACAAGAAGATGCGTTTGAGGGAGTATTTTTTCTTCCTCCTTTAGAATACTTCGATTTCTCTTCTTCTGTCTCTGATCCCCCTGCCGTCGCTTGTTCTTCTTCCCCCTTACCCGAGCTTTCTTCTTCTTCCTCTTTGTCGTCAAAGACCTCATCTTCTGCCTCCACATACGACCGTGGAGAGAGTCAAGGTGTCAACTCCACCTCTTCGGCTAGTCGCAGGACTAGCGGTAGACACGATGATGATGTCTCCTCGGGGTGTCTACTCTCATCCACCACCACGACTCCTTCGTCCCCAGGAGGAGGGAAAGAAGGTGGTGATGAGAGACAAGGAGATAAGAATCTGGAAGACCTTTCTTCAGGAGAAAGAGGGGGGGGTGTGCTTCTATCTTCTCGAAGACAGAGAATTCTCGATGCTTTGCCTCCTCAGATTACTGACTACTCGATGGTCGATCCAGACTTTAACGGGTTGACGTGGTATGTGGCCTTAGAAGGAGCGAAAGGGACGTTGTATGAGAAGGAGATCTTCGTCTTAAGATTTCGCTTCTCTCCCAAGTATCCTATAGGTAAGAACGAGACAAAAGATTCTGATAGAGAAAAGAAAAGAAAGGCACGAAGGAGGTGAAGAGGATAGTAGAGAAAGAGAGAGACGAGAACGGAAGAGAAAGACACAGTGATCGATGTGTACTATAGATAGATATAGATATAGATATAGATAGATAGATAGATATGAATTGATCTCTCGGGGGAGTGGCGGTTGACTTTCTTTTTTGATTTGTGTGTGTATGAAAGAGGAGAGGAGGAGGCATGAAGATAATGATGACGAGGAAGGAAGGCGTACGTACCTAGTCTATGTGTATGAGATGTGCGTGAGAAGTCGTAGGTGGGTAGATGGATGATATGAGTAGCCAGTAAGAACGACGAGGAGAAGGGTATTTCGGTTTCCCCCTCTTCATCTACCAGAGAAAGATAGATAGATCGACTTAAGATAATAGGTGGAGAGATATTTCAGAGTTAGACAACATATAGACGAAGGATAGCTCTTCTGTCTCATGAAGATGTCATATGAAGATTTCTGCTTCTTCTTGCAGTTGTATTGTACTATCCATCATAATGATATGACACTTCAGTTTAGAGACAAACATTTCTTTCTTTTTCTTTCCTCTTCTTAGACATCTTTGTATCAAAGTGGTGTATATCTGTGTTGTCTGTGTGTGTAGATAGATTTCTCTCGGTCTATTATTCATTACATAGATAGACAGGTGTCATCCATCCATCAATATGATCTCTTCATGCGTGTCTCTTCAGTGAGGTATCGAACTGTCTTTGTCGTCGTAATCTTTTCCTTCATTCCTTCCTTCTCTCTTTTTTATCTAACTTCCATCTTCTCTCTCTTGGTCATCTCCCATGTCGATCTATCCATCCTTTCCGCTCCTCTATGCCTCTATCTTTCTTTCATCTCTCTGACTACCACGACTGATCTCGTTCTCATCTCTCTTTCTCTTCCCTTCTTTCTCTTCTTCATCGGTGTCTCTTTCCTTACTTCTCTCTTTCTTTCTTTGTCTGTCTGTTGTTTATAGAAGCTCCGGAAGTGACTTTTGTTCCTCCTTATGTTCCTCTTCACCCTCATATCTATTCGAACGGTCATATCTGTCTATCGATTCTCTATGATAGCTGGTCGCCTGCCTTAGGTGTATCTACATGTGGCATGTCTTTACTTTCGATGATCTCGAGCTGTAAGAAGAAGCAAAAGCCTCCTGACGATGACGTCTATTGCAAGCTGTGGGGCACTCGAAGCCCCAAAACCGTCAAGTGGGTCTTCCATGATGACCAGGTCTAATCTTCCTTTTCTTGATCTTCTTCATCTCTTTCGTCTCCTCGGTCTTGTGGATTATCTCGGTCGTCTTTATCTTCTTGATGTCTTCTTCATTCCTTGTTAGGACGGGGGGATCGTGTGAAGAAGAAAAGGGGAGAGATGAAAAGAAGACGTGAACGAAGTGAGAGAGAGTGTGTGAGATTCTCTTTGTTACCTCGTTGTGCTTCATGTTGCGGGGACGGAGAAGAAAGAAGAAGAAAGAAAGAAGGAAAGGAAGGAAAGAAAGAAAGGAAAGAAAGAAAGCTGAACCTGCTTCTTCTTCATTCGTGTGGTTGGGCTCGTTCGTTCCTGCTGTGTGTGTTGTGGTGATTCATTCGCCATTGGCGTATCTTCTTCTTTTTTCTTTTTGATCTTTTCTTCTACTCTTTTTTCTTCCTGTCCCAATATCTACGTAACCTTCTTTCTCCATCTCCACACACCTTCTTCTTCCTCGTTTCTCGTGATACTTCTACTCCTTCCCCTTCTTCCTCTTCTTTCTCTTCTCTTCTTTCTCTTCCTTTTGTATTTGTATTTGCTTCTTCTTGTGCTTATGCGTCCCTTCAGGTTCGTCACTGTCTTTTTATCTTGGGGCCTCCAGGCTGCGGGAAATCGCGTGTGTGGAAGACTCTACATAAAGCCCTCATTTCCATAGGAGAAGATGCGATTTATGAGGCTCTTAATCCAAAGGCCATCTCCGCTAATGAACTCTACGGGTCAGACATAAAAATCCTATCCATCCCTTCAGAAAGAAAGAAAGAAAGGAGAAATGAATGAAGAAAGCAGTGAAATCTATGGATAGATTGGAGATAGATGAGCTTGTTTATCTTCGTGTTCTTTTACTTCTTCACTTGGAGATCTATCTTCTTCTTTCTCACTCACGAGTCTTCTCTTATTCCCTTTTTTCTCTCTTTCTTAGTGAAGGGCAGCATGCAGATGTCTGCAGTTGCTCTCTTTCTTTGATAGCCTCCTCTCTCTCTCTTTCTTTATCTTTTTGCTTTCTCGGGCGAAATGTAAGAAACGATTCACCTCCGTCTTTCCATTCTCTACATCTCCTTCTTCTTTTTCTTCATCTGCTTCTTTTTCTTTCTCTCTTTCTTTCTTTTCTTGTTTGAATTCTTTTCTGTCTCTGCTTCTTTCTTGCTAGGTACATGACCCAGACAAAGGAATGGAAAGACGGAGCGATTGCCGTCATTATGAGAGATATGTCGAAGGAGAGAGGTCGATTCAAGTCTTCGCATCTACACAAGTGGATTGTTTTGGATGGAGATATCGATGCTGAATGGATCGAGTCTATGAATACCGTCATGGACGATAATAAGGTACGACAAGCAAAAGAATCAAAAATATCCTACCCAACGAATATGCTTCATCTCCTTCTCTCTCTCTCTTCTTCTCTCTTCTCTCTCTTTGTGAAGGATTCTATAGCGTTGAAGCCTTGAGACGCGGCCTGGAGGATTATGCATGTCTATAGATATGTATGAAGATGTATGGAAATCTATCTCTCTCTATCTATCTAGCTATGTATGTATGAAGATGGATGGAGATGCGTGTACGCGAGTGACTATGGATGTGTCTTAAATCTAGGGGTATGTAAATCTATATAAAGATCTCCCAGTCTGTACATGCGTCTCTGTCTGTGTATCTCTGTGTATGAAGATGTATGGCTACTGTTAGTCTTTCTACTCCTGTTAAGGTCGTGTTATACTTGAAGAAGATTCTTGTCATTTTAATACTCCTAAGTTATCATACAGTTGAAAGATACCTACAGTCATACATACGTGCACTACGACGCACTCTCATACATAGATACAGATGAAGAGAAATATCTATACAGATCTATCTATATAGAGATATATATCTCTATATATCATAGGGTGATAAGCATTTGAGAAGATAGAACTCTAGCCTTGATAGCCGGAAGCGGAGAGAGAGAAACATAGTTTGTCTATACAGTTCAGCTATCTGCCTTTCTGATGGGTAGGCTTATAAACGAAGAAGAGGGAGAAATTTCTTTTCTTTTTAAGAAGGAGAGAAGGACAGAAGACGTAGCGACGTCAGGTTCTTCCCCAGATTCCTATCATTCGGTGTATAAAGACACCGACCCCTGTCTGTCTAGGATCTAGTCTATCTTCTTCGCCCTCACTCTCCTTCATTCGGCCTATGCTTTCCTTTCTCAGTCTCTTATCTTGCCGTCGTCTTCTCGCTCTTTCCATACAAATACTTCTCTATATCTGTATCTAAATATCTCTACACCTCTCTCTCTCTCCATACTATCTACACTTCTCAGCTTAAGTGACCGTGTGTGTATCTATAGATCGCTTTCTAAGCGATCTATCTCCAGACCTCTCCTGACTATTTCCCGTCCCTCCTTAACGCTGGATTCTTCTCTCCTTCTTTCTCCTTCTTTCTCCTTCCTTTCTTTCTCACTCTTTGTCTCCTTCTCACTCTTTCTTTCTCTTTCTCACTCCTTCTTTGTTAGGTGTTGACGTTGGTGAGTAACGAGCGTATTCCTTTTACTCCAAAGATGCGCATGCTATTTGAGATTGCCGATATGAAGCATGCAAGTCCAGCTACGGTCTCTCGTGGCGGCGTGCTCTTTATCAATGAGACAGACGTGGGGTGGAAGCCTTTCCTAGAGTCTTGGAGAGAAACTCTCCCCGACCAGATCGCGCAGTCGCAGTTTTATCTTCTCTTCTCTTACTATTTCGAACAGGTGCGTCGAGGGACAAGACAAGCTAGAAAGGCCGACTGACATATGCTTTAAAAGAAAGAAAGGAAGGAAGAAATGAGGGCGGATGGAAGAAAAAACAAGAAAGGAGAAGAAGATAAAGATAGAAAGATAGAAAGAGAGAGAGAGAAAGATTCAATGCGAATGAAGGGGGATTGGGACTAAGATGATAATGAAAGAAGGAAGGATTAAGAGGTGTCTATCTATATACATTCATAGCGAAAGAGAGGGAGAGAAGAGGAGAACTATGGGAATATGTTTTCGTACATTAGTAGATCTAGGAAAGACATAGAAGAGGGACAGTGTAGTGTATATACACCACAGCAAGAATACCTCGGGATGGGTTGCGTTTCTTTTCACATCCATAACTAAAGATTTCTTTCCCTTTATCTCTCCAAGCATTTCTCTTCACGCGGGACAAGGTGGTCTATCTATTTAATGCAGATACACATCTTCTTCATCTCTTCCTTCTTTCTCTATCCTTCTTTAAGTAGAAGAAGGATCCATTCGATCTCTCCTTCTTTTTTCCTCTGTTGGTGCATGTACACCCACGTCTCTCTCTCTCTCTCACTCTCTTTCTGTCTCTCACTTTGATTTGCTCTTGTCTCCTGTCTCTTCTCTTTCTTCTTTGTGCGTGTCTACCCTCTGTTTTATCTTTCTCTGTGCCTGTTCAGCATATAGATACATTTCATAAGCAGTTCAAGTTTACCTGCCCCATGACAGATATTTCCTTTGTGGAGAGTATCTGCACGTTCATCGATGCTTTGCTCTATAATAATACGAAAGAAAATACGGAGCTCTTAAAGAGCAAGTCTTCTGAAGAGCAGAAAGTCGTGTACGAGGCCTACTTCATTCTCGCTCTTATGTGGACTCTAGGCGCCTCTCTCGCAGACGATAAACTCGTCAACTACAGGTATACACACACGCATATATATACAGACGCCTATACATGCATACATAGAGAGAGAGGGAGAGAGATAGATAGATATATATAGAGATACAGGTATGTTCACATACTAGTCTCTCTCTCTGCATAGATGCATACGTGTGTCATCCTGTGTATGGAAATATGTAGACATATGAGGGGATGATATAGAGAGTGAGGAAGAGACAGAAAGAGCGACAGAGAGAGAGAAAGAGATGAAAGAGGAGTGATAGCCTGTGTATCTATCTCCAGTCTACCTATCCATATTATATATATATATATATACTCCATTGGTTTCTCTATGTTTTCTGTATCTATTGAGAGTCGATATAGAAGAGAAAGCGAGAAAGAGATGTGGGCTGAGCTAAGCCACGGGGTCATCTGATGTGGCCATACCTATCATACATATATATACACATACACATACATATTCATATTATACATATATGTATATGCATATATATACGGACGTGTAGATGCTTCTTCTTCTTCTTTAGGCCTTATGAATGAACAGCCACATGTTTCTTTCATTCTCTCACGAACTTCCCTCCCAGCTCATTGCCTCTTCTCCTCATCTTCGTCTCTGTCTATTGCAGCTCCACATATATATATATATATATTTATATTCATATATATGTATCTATCTCTATATCTCTCTATAT